>NC_140068.1:101063562-101303872 GCF_964194135.1 Talpa europaea | reverse complement strand
ATTCAAATATTCACTCTGATTATCTAATAAACTATCACTGAGACTTTTATTCTAATTAACAGTATTAAGGCAAAGCCAAATGAGAATTGATGAACAGAAAGGGAACTTACTTATGGGTCCTGCAGTGCCAGCTAAAAGACAAACACATAAGTCATTTGGAGAGAGAAAGAATGAAGGAGCTTCAGATAAAGCATTTTAATACATATTAGATTTACAGAAAAGTGGTAAGAAAGTAATTGCATTTCTCTATTTTTTTTCTCTTAAAAAGACCAATAAGATCATAGTGAAAGTGCAAAAACAAAATGTTAACAGGGAGAGATTTTCCTCTGTAATGTAAAGTCCTCTGCCTCAGTTAGACTTCCCTATAATCCTTTAATCATTAACATAATAATGCTGTTAAAGGGCCATAAAAAAATATCCTGCATCCACTGCTGAGTTTCTCTCTTGACAGATGAATCAAGCTGATACCATCTTGATCACCCATTAGTCAGCTAGATTCACCCTAGTGGTGAATGGGTCCTCAGGGAGAGGACCACTTGGACCTGCTGAAACTTTTTTTTTTAATTATACCCTTATTAAAAAAAACTACACCCTAAACTCAAGATTGAGATGGTTTATCTGGGGCATAAAGTGCTAGGGTCTCAGTAAAAATACTCCTCACATTAATATCTTTTTACTCAGTTTCTACTGTCTTCCTGATGTCAATTCCTTCTAAAAGTTTGTTTTTGATAAACACCACCAATCAACATCCAGCCCTAGAATTTTTTTTTCACCTGTTCATTATTTATTACCAGAATTTTTATTTTGCTAAATAAGACAATCACTAGTTACTCGGGAGATCTATAATTCAGCCTCCAGTTCCTCACATGGTAGAGGAAAGGGGGGAGCAGTAGTGAGCTGCTGTCCTCCATTTTTACCTGCTTCTTCACACCTGACCCAACCCCCAAAGTTATGCACACTGTAGAAAATCAAAAAGAATTTAGAGCAATAAGACAAACTTACAGAAAGGTTCTGGAGTTGTTTTTAAGTCTTTTGCATCACCTATAATGAAAATCAACAATGTAATCTCACTGAGATTTAGATGCTAGAGTGTAGGCAATCCCAACTCTCCTCCCCGGATGTGAGGTACAAATAGTCTTGAAAGACCCAGCTCCAGTTCCATGACTGGGTAAATCATGAAAGCTTTTAAACACTAATTTTTAAATCTTTAAAATGGAAACTGTACTACCTGTTTGTCTTAAATTGCAGAGCTGAAGTGAAAAAGTAGCTTGAATAAAGGATGCGAGCGCAATAGTGTAACCTTTGATCAGCATCACCTGGGCTGTGCCTGACTTGGGAGAGACCAAAAGAATCCCTTTTACCCCATAGAGTTAAACATGTATATTGGCTGGACATTTAATTAAAACCTGTAATGCACACAATTTTTCATATTGTGAAGCACTTTGAAGTTATAGAGAAAATCATGAAATTGTGAAAATCATGAAACGTGCATTTCCATTCTTGAATAAGCAGTTTCATTAGTTGAAAATATGACCATAAATATAATATTCAATATGAAAAATCTTACAAGTATATAGCTCAGATTAAAAAAAAAAAGATGTCCCAAAAGATTATTTCTGAACTTCTTTGTTATTTTTGATGCAGTGTCCCCTGATGTATTCACTTTTCTTGCACTTCTTCCATTCCACTCTCAATATTCCCGGCATTTAGAGAATGTGTTCATATTTCATTTGCAATCATTGGGAATCATTTTCAGGAGACTGATTTAAGCTTTAGCATCTCAAATCTCCCTTTTTTTTATTCATTTCTTCTAAAGTCCCTCATGAAGGACTCTAGAATAAAGAGAATATCTTTATTCTCTTCTGCTGGTTTTTCAACTGGATGGTTGAAATTTATCTTATAACTGATTTATAAACTTAATAGGAGATTAAATAACTTGTCTTCATTCAAACAACAAGTACATAGTACATAGGCTGCTGGGATGTACTTTGGGCAGCCTGGATCCAGACTGTGGGTCTGCTACTCCTAAGTGGCCTGTTCAACCACTGTTTTATTACCTGCAGTTCTGCATTACTATACAAGGTCAGAACTGCTCTCCAGAAACTGGTCAATCAGCCATAGGATCCAGTCTTACCCTGGGAAGGATATGTATCAAGAGGTATGACCCAGAACCTGAGGGCTGATGACAGATGCATAAAATTACTCCTGACTCATATATCATGAGGTATGATCAGGAATGCCTGGAGGGGCTGAGGACCAATGTATGGCAAGGGACTCCAGAAGCAGATCAGTGGAATGCCTTGTTGATAAGATTGGAACCATGGCCAGGGATCTAGGGTATGGCTTTGATTACAACACTTGGTCATCAAGCAGATAAGAATTATCCGGTAAGCAGATTCATGTCCCCTGAAGCCTTAGATGACAGTCTTTAATTTCACCCATGTTTTTCTCCTTGTACTCCTACCCCACATAACTGGTGCTGTATGATTATTCTAGCAATAAAAAAGGCCAGGAACCTGCTCTTCAGCAACATCCTACATTATGCAGCCTGCTCTATGACTCCCCTTTGTCTGTCAGAGCAGTGTTGTCAATGCAACACCAGACCTGCCTGTGTGTAGCAGCAGGAAGAGACAGAGCAGGATTTCTGTGACCCAAGCAGACAGGTGAAGGAGGAGTCCTGGAGCCCTTGGTGGCCCTTCCAGGCCTCCATTGGGATTTACCAGGCACATGGTTTACCAGCCTCCCTGCCCCCAGCAAGTCTTCACTCTCTCTGGGCCCTGCGATGTTCTCTCACAGCCTTTGCTTCTCTCGTTCTTTTCGCTCTGCTGGTGTCCCTGTGATGCTACCCTTATAAACCTAGTCTCTCAGCCCAGGTGTACCCACTTACACAGGCCCACACCCTATTCCAGGTGCCCGCCAGCGGGCATGCATTTAAGACTGCAGATCCATCATCAGTCCTAATGGCGGGAGGGCAGAAAAGGCTGATACTTTTTTTTTACCTTACCCTACACTGTGTAACTGCTAAGCAAGAGTTCCTTTCTATATTTAAATTACTTTAATTAACAAGCAAATTCATTTTAAAAATGATTGCATTAGGTCTTATATACTACTCTCAATTTGTAGAGAAATAATACATATTTTCAATAATAAGGCTGATAAGTTACTTTTCTCCAAACTCACAATGTAAACTTAGAAATAACTTCTTTTGTGAGGGGTGGGATGTAGTTAGAGGAACAGAAGGTCTAGGGAGGCTCTGTTTGGGATGGAAGAAAGACCTGCTGTGATACTTTCAGGAATTAAAGAAAAAGAACAGAGAAGCTATGTCTGCTGAAGAGATGTGGTGGAGTGCAGAGAGATCAAAGACAGGAATGAAAGAATTTGTTTGAAAGTAAGAATGTTTCATTGTCTTAGAGGAGAAAGTGTACATGTGAGCATGATATAGGTAAGATAATGAAGGAGAAGGTGGAGAATCACGAGCCTCAAACTATTGCTCTGACAAAACAGGGAACAGCTAAAACAGGGAGCAGCAGTCCTCTGCCTAGTGTAGGAGCCCTACAATGCCAGCTTTTAAAATGAGAACAAGGGCCTCTGTGGTGGTGCAGGGGTTAAAGACACCGCACTATCAAGCTATAAGCAGCCACTGCCACATGAGTGTGATCCCTGGCCAGGTAGCTAGCCGGCATGGCACAGCAGACATCTGTCTTGCCAGCTGTAGGGTAAGTGGTTTTTCAGGCTTTTCTGCCCTCCCAACATTAGGATAGCCCTGCTTGATGGGGCTCCTGCAGTTGTTACATTGTTGCAAGCAGTCTTATTTACTTCTGTAGGCCATGGGAGGAATATTGAGATAGTCACCAAGAGAAGCAGAAGCAGAAGAGGCAGGAGCAGAAGAGGCTATAGAGAGAGAAAAAGAGAAGGAACTCCAAAGAAGCCCAGAGTGAAGACTTGTTGGGGGCTTGGAGGCCTACTGGCCTCCTGGCCCCCTGTCTCCCTTGCATGCCCAGTACCTGGTTTGTCACACTACATGTAAAGCTCATGTAGGGTAAGGTAAAAAGTATCATTCTGCCTTCCTGCCATCAGGATAGATGAGGGAACCCTGTGGTCCTGAATGCATGCCTGATGGCGGGCACCTGAAGTGGGTACACTTGGGATGAGAGACTGAGTTTATAAGGGCGGCGTTGAGGGGACGCCAGAAGAATCCAGGAACAAGTGGAAGCCGAGAGAAGAAGCAGAGAGAACACCGGAGAGCCCAGATAGAGTAAGGATTTGCTGGGGGCTGGGAGGACTGACAACCTCCCGCCCCCCCCCCCCCACTCTGCACCTGTGCCTGCCATATGCCTGGTAAATCTAAATAAAAGACCCGCAAAAACCACCGAGGACTCTGACTCCTCCTTTACCCGGTCTGCTGGATCACAGAAAACCTGCACAGTGTCCGATCCTGCCACTACAGTTGGCGTAAGTCGGCAAGATGATCCATGCAGAAGGGTATGGAGCCTTCTGAAGACCTGGAGAGACTAAGGAGTAACAGACTGTGTGTGCCTGTGACAACGCTGGAGGCGTCATGGCAGCACAGGAGATGGACAAGGTCCGGGAGCGGCAGGACTAGACCTCGCGTGGAGGAGACGCCCCAGAGAACCAGCCAATGACCCCTGAGGCAGCAAGAACCTTCGGGGAAGAGAGGACCACGATTTGGAGCTCGCCAGTGCTGATGCAGGGAGAGGCCTAATGGACTTGGACTGACAATCCCGCCAGAAGGCAGAGGAACTTTGGCAAGTTAAGTTTTTGGGACCCTGGGGGAGGATGCTATTGTTTGTGCACCCCAGGAGATGGGAATCTGGGGGTGGCCAGTGGGCCTTGGTGGCCAAAAGCAGCCTGTGTATGCCCAGCAGCTAGGCGGAGAAAAGCCAACTGAGAAGGCAAAAGCTGGTGTTGATGCTGAGTTTGGGAAGCCCTGAGTGGCTGTTAAGCACTAAGTAAGCTGAAGAAGGCCAGTGAGTCTCATAAAATCACCTGTGGGTGATGCCCTGCTACTTGTCGAGTGAGGGTGAGGAGCTGAGGAACCCGTCCTTGGGGGACTGGTGGGGAACGTAGCTGGGGGTAGAGCCCAAGCCGCATGTAGAGTTTGTATCCAAGGATCCCTGACCCATGTGCGTGTGCAGCGGGTTGGCCTGAGTGCAGGGGTCTGCGAGTCGCATTGATGGCTATGAAAGCCGAGTGTTGGAGCGACTGCAGACAGAAACTCTGAGGGTAGGCGATTACCCCCAACAGTATAGAATTGCCAATCCCAGAGTGAGAGCATCCTGGGGGTGAATGCAGTGTGTGGCTTGTAGCTGAGACAACAGCCAGAGAAGGCCAGGAAGCCTGACAGCTCCTGGTGTGTTACAGTAGATTCAGTGAGTGGTTCCCCTCCCATGAATGAGCAGTGCCTTCAGCAGCAGATTTGGTGGCTCATCTGCTGATGCCAATAACTGCCTTTTGCCACTAGGTTGGTGCCCTGCCTATACTTTTTTGCGTTCTGTTGTATTTTATGTATTTTGTTGTTCTATTGTGATGTGTATTATTTGTTTTTGTGGGCCCTGGCTGCAGTGTTCTATTGCCAAGAAAAACATATATGACTTGTATAGACTGTCTGGCAGAAAACCCTGAGGGGGTGGATTGTAGGGTAAGGTAAAAAGTATCAGGCTTTTCTGCCCTCCTGCCATTAGGATAGATGAAGGAATCCTGTGGCCCTGAATGCATGCTGGATGGCAGGCACCCGAAGTGGGTACACCTGGGCTGAGAGACTGAGTTTATAAGGGCAGCATCACGGGGATGCCAGAAGAAGCCAAGAATGAGCAGAAGCCGAGAGAAGAGGAGAAACAGAACACCAGAGAGCCCAGATAGAGTGAGGATTTGCTGGGTGCTGGGGGGGACTGCCAGCCTCCCGGCCCCTCAACACCCATGCCTGCAATATGCCTGGTAAATCTAAATAAAAGACCTGCAAAAAGCCACTGAGGACTCTGACTCCTCCTTTACCCAGTCTGCTGGATCAGAAAACCTGCACAGTGTCTGATCCTGCCCGAACAGCTTAATAAAAGCCTAAGAAAGCCACTGAGGGCTCCAGGTCTCTCCTCTACCCCATCTTCTCAGATCATAGATATCCTGCATTGTGCCCATCCTGGTACTACACCCGCTGCTCCCCTCAGCAGTGTATGTCAGTAGATCCACCTGTTCCGTTCCCCATTGTGTCTCTGGTGAATCCTTTCACCCCTGCTTCTCTGGCCTACATCCCAGCTCTTCTGTGCATAAATAAATCTTTAAAAAAATAAAATGAGAACAAAAACTTACAGATAGTTTCAGTAAATCTGAAAAATAATATTCAAATCCATCTAGAGTTAATGGTTCAATAACCCACCTGTTTTCCAAGTCTTTCCAAATATTGTGACCTCAAGATATATAAGAACCCTCCGGCATCAGTAGATGCATAGATTACCACAACCGCAGTGTGAAACTTTCAATGAAAATGATGAGATAACAGTAATGTATTCTATAGACTGAACACTCACTATATTCTATGAAGATATATCAATATATGTGCATATATATTTATATATTCAATGATTTTATTCATGGAATAGGGTTATGTCACAGTATTGGAGTAGCAAAATAATCTTTAATTCAGGATTTTCAAATTATGTTTTAAAAATTGAATTTTTTTTTTACATACGCACAATTTCCTAAATTTCTTGAAACAAGCCTTTTTTTTTTTTAAAAAAAAAGATACTTTGAACTGGAAGAATAAGTATATTTAATGGTGTCCTGGGGTATACTTAGATAAACAGATAAATTAGGACCTCAGTTTTCCCTTTTACTATGTTTGGGCAAGTTAAATAATGTCCTTGCAACTTGGTGTTCTCATCTGTAGTATCTGTAAATCTGAACTCAATAAACATGGCTTTAATTACAGCTCTTCTTATTATGCTGTCATTCCTTGCCTTCTTCATAGCCCTCATTATTCTTCTGTTTCTCCTACTCCTAAGTTAAAGAAACTTTGTTTTTCTGAAAGCATCCTAGCCAGCTAAAATCAGTTTAGTCGTCTTTACTAATCAGTGGGCTTTTCATTTTCCAAACTTCACATAAATTTTAGATACAATATTGGGTGATGAGAGAGGAAGAGAAGATGAGAAACAACAGCTAGCAGAGCTAGAGAATATTTTCCAGTTCTGTGATACACCAGCAAGAATCAGTATTAGGAAATAGAAAATGAACTTACCCCTTTGTTCTCCAGAAAACCCACATACAAATAAAAAGTTTATGTGGTTGTCTGGCTCAGAAACTATACATTTTCTTTTCTGAATATCAGAACAGATAACACCAGAACTTGAGGATCAGTTGTAGCTCAGGGAGTAGTGATTTAGACATGTCCACTGCCGCTGAAGCATGGTGACCTGGGATAAGCAGCCTGGGATATTAGTAACAACCTTTTGCTCAGTTCCTGGTATGCAACTTAGTCCCTGATATGAATCATAGACCATGCCGCCATGAGGCAGGATGGACCTGGGGGTCCCATGACTACTGACCCTTTACTCACACCTTGGTCTGCAACTGTATCACTTGCCTCATAGTATGTAGCCACGTCCTCTCTGACCATGTACAGCTGCCAATGCAAACCCACCTGGAACCTTGTAGAAACTGAAGGTGTGTATAAGCCCCAACTTCCTACAGACGGGGCTCAGCTTTGGGGTGCGAATCCACTGAGTCAGCACCGGTGCATTAAACCTGCTTCTAGTTAGCCCTGGTGTCCCATATTTCCATTGTGCCATAAAACACTGTCAGTGAGACCTGGGGACACACAACACAATTTGCCTCTAATATTGTGTTTTCTCCATTCTTATCTTTCTCACTAACTCCTTACTCCCATCCTTCTTTACTTGTTCTCTTTTCCCGGCATGATAGGTTTGGTAGTTGCTTGTTTCTTCTTGACATTTTGTTATGATAAATGAACCCCTAGAAACTTTCATTTTTTCTTACATTTTTGTTGGATTATTGAGATATCTGGATTGTTTAGAAAAAAGGAAATTAAAGAAATGCAAAGCTCAAGTTTCTACTATGCCTAAATGGAGGAAACCTGGGCAGTTTAGGAAGATATCCTTTTGATTAAATGGGGCGAAATGTCAGCAGAATTGAAGAAAAGTAAGGGACTTACCAGTAGTTGATTGAGACAGCGCTAAAGTCAAACCAAACCAAACAAGAATGAGATTTGCAAGTCTCAGTGAGAGCTTAGATTAGCTTAGATTCTATAAATACTGTATTAGAAAGAATTTGTAGAAAGAGGGCAGCAATAGATCACATCCCAGTTTCTTTTATCAGTTGCAATACAATGTGGCAAGCTCACGGGTATTCATTAATGGATTGCTTTGGGGTATGAACTTCAACTTTTTTTATATTTCCTTAATAACACTATTATGGTAGAGTAGGACTGGAAGATCTATGCAATATTTCTTTTAATTTGGGAAGAAGGGAGAATGGGGATGTTCTGTATACTAAGAGACACCATAAATTTTAAAACTAAGATCTAATTGGAGAAGATATTTGTAAATACTTAACACAGAGCATATTAACAGATTAGTTTTCATCACAAAAAATTCCTACAAATCACTAGATGAATAATCCACTAGATGAGTGAGTAAATCGACAATTGGTATAAGTTGAAGCCTATCAAGCTAGTAGACATATGAGGAGATACTCAATTTCAGGAGTGAGCAAAAAGTGGAAATCAAAAAATTTCACATTTAACAATGTGATAATGTGAAGGTATCACAAAATCTAGGCTTCCTATTGATGAAAGGAAATGAAGCATTTAATGCATTTTGGTGATTTCCGTGTAACTACTGTGGAGCTCAATTAAGCAATGGCAAGGAAAATTTACATTGTGCTTTAATTACATAAGTGTTCATGCATAATGTTATTCATTAATCCCATGTGGGTATATACCCTGGACTGTTTACTACTTAGATAAGGACATTTTGCAGAATTATTTGTGATACATTAAAATATGAACATTGGGAGTAATTCAGCAAGGGAGAGTAGAAAATCACTGTATATTCAGAAATTAGAATATCATCCAGAAATTAAAATACATAAAATGGATTCCCATATAGTTCAATGTTAAAGTGATATTTTGGGAAAAACAAAACTGTAATGATACTTTCAGAAAAATTCTAATAAAACATTTTAAAGCAATATGTCCAAAAGAATACTATATATTTTTCTGTAATGCACATACATTATAAAAATATTTGAAAATATTTAACAGATCTATGAAACATAAGTCTCTGGGAGAGGGGAAGGGGCAATAAGTCCATATTATTTGTCATTTGAGAATTATGACAAAACATCAGTTATCAAATCTAGGATGTGAACTTGCAAATGTTAATTATTTTGTACTATATTTAAAAAAACTCCTTTAAGAGACACAAAGACAAATACAGAATTTTTAGGGCATGCAAACCAGATTACAGCAGAATTGAAAGAAAACTGCAAAGGACTTACCTGAGGAGTTGGCTGATGGTGCTAAACACAGAAACAAACAGAGGAACAGGAGGCAAAGCATCAGTGTTTGGATTCCTGACCTTTGCATGTCAGTTTCAGTCATTGTGCCCTCCTCTCAGGGGTTGGAGCCCAGGCCCTAGGAGGTTTACTACCTGCCAGTGGGTGAGCAGGTGCCTCTCATCCTTTCAATTTCATCTGTTAGCAGACAGATGCATTCCAGTAAAACATTGTGTCACATTTTTCTTTGTTCCACTTTCCCTCTTTTTTTCTCCTCCCCTTTATCTCTATCACTCTTCTTTCCTTTATCATTTCCTGTATTTTACTTTTCTCCTTCCCAGACAATGTGGAAATTTGTTCATGACTGACAGACCATTCTACACCAGCGCCAGCAGACTTCATCCCCCAGTACTTAATATCAACTCTCAGCAGTTCTCTTTACTCAAAATTTCACAATCTAGGGAAGTATTACTTATGGGAAGCAATTTTTTGTTGAGAAGCAAGAGATTACTTACTGTAATAGTCTTTGGATGCCTCTAAAAGCACAAACAAAGCAAAGAAAAATGGTTGGATTTTCTGTTTCTGTAAAGTTGATACAATTACAGATTACCTAATTCATACCTTCAAATATCTATCTAAGCAGGTAGAAAACTGGAGGCAAAAATCTCCTTATGGCTTAATTCATAAGTCAAATGAAATGAAAAAACAGGCAAAGGTTAAGTAAGTTCAGTGTGTGTATTGAGAAGGATAATAAATTACGTATGGAAACAGTGAATTGAAAGAATATATTGGTTATAGTATAAGGTAGGTCCAAATAAAAGGAAAAATGGTTGTGTGTTCATGTTCAATGTAGATAGGATAAACTATAATAATACACACACATATTTATTGTGGTTGGGTGGGCATCCTATGATGTAAGATTTGTTTCTTAGTGCTGTCATGGAAACAGGCTTTCTAAATGATCTAGAGACACACAAAGCAAATTGTATAATATCTAGTCATGTTATGACTATTGCTTTCATGAATATGTAAAAGAAATAGTGGGCCTCCCCGGTGGCGCAGCGGTTCAGCGCTGGGTTGCGAAGCTGCCCACAGCCTATGCAACTCCGGTTCGATCCCTGGCTGCTCCCTGGCCACCGGAGGAGGGTCCCACATGGCGCGCAGACCTCTCCTGCCACCCGCTGCTCCCCTCAGCAGTGTACTTCGGTCCTTCTGCCTGCTCTGCTCCCCGCTCTGGCTCTGGTGAATTCTCTCCTCCTCCCATGCTTCTCACTGTACCCAGTGCTTGTATAAACAAACAAACAAACAAACAAATAAATAAAACATGCCTCTATAAAAAATAAAAGAATAGTAATATTACACAAAAATATTATTTGATATTTTACTAAAATAAAAATCTACACAGAAATGAGAGGACCTTTCTTTCCCCCCTCAGCTCCATTTCTGTAAAGGAATGCTTTACTTCCATACTTGGTTGTCACTGTGATGAGAATTAAGTCC
This sequence comes from Talpa europaea, assembly GCF_964194135.1. Classification (NCBI taxonomy): domain Eukaryota; kingdom Metazoa; phylum Chordata; class Mammalia; order Eulipotyphla; family Talpidae; genus Talpa; species Talpa europaea. The sequence goes on along the minus strand of NC_140068.1, from coordinate 101,292,847 downwards.
AAAAACCACAAAAATCCCTTCTGTTTTACACAAATGTGACTTATTATTTCATTGCTTGTGGGTATTTTAAAAATAGAAGATACTGAGATGGTGAATACTTTCATATATTGTATTTGATGTTTGTTATATTTTAATGCATTGCTTTGCTATTAAAATATTAGCTCTAGGGCCTCCCTGGTGGTGCAGTGGGTTGAGTGCAGTGCTGTGAAGCTGTCCATAACCTCTGCAGCATGTATGGGTTCAATTCCCCGCCGGCCGGGGAGCTACCCACATGGTGCAGCAGACCTCTCCTGTCTCGCCTGCTACTCCCCTCAGCATTGCTTTTTGGTCCATCTGCCTGTTCTACTCCCTACTCTGTCTCGCCCCACCCCTACACCGTGCCTCTGGCCTATATCCCAGCTGTTGTATAAATAAATAAATCTTTAAAAAAATTAGCTCTACTCTATAGATGAGAAAATTATGGTCCCATGGGTAAAGCGGTTGCCAATTTTTCTTTAGACCTGACTTTCTTTTTTTTTTCTTTTTAAAGTTTATTTTATTTTTTTATACAAGTGCTGTGGTGTAGGCCAGAGGTGTGGGGGTGAGAGGATTCACCAGAGACAGAGTGGGGAGCAGAGCAGGCCGACGGACCGAAATACACTGCTGAGGGAAGCAGCGGGCATGACAGGAGAGGTCTTCTGCTCCATGTGGGTATCTCCCTGGCTGGCCAGGAATTGAAGCCTCGCTGCAGAGGCTGTGGACAGCTTCATAGCACTGCACTCAACTGCCGGCGCCACCGGGGAGGCATTAGAACTAACTTTCTACCTTTTCTGACTCACTTTCCTCTCTTGGGACTATTTCCTCATGCTACTATAGCCATAAAGTCCACACTACCATCCTCTAAAAATATGAGAATTTAATGGTAAACTGAACATTTATTTATTTCATATATGTCTTGGTTTTCATTCATCTGTTTGCTACCCCCTCACTCCTGCCCTCTGCTGTGAGGGCCAAGCCTCATAGAGATTCTGCTGGGCAGGTTGGCTGCCTTTTTGTTGCACATCTCACATCAAGGAAAGACAACTTCCTTGTTTCATGTTTAACTTCCCAGCTTCCAGAAATTTGAAAATTCTCTTATCTTCTTGTGACCTCCCAATCTCACTTGTTATAAGAGGATTGGGATTTCAGGAGTGAAGGGGTAGCAAACAGATGAATGAAAACCACCTCAGATTTCAATTCCTCACCTATGTACACAGAATAGAACTTATTTAAGGAAATTACTTTCAGTGTAATTAAATTTTTCAACTGTCATAGTAATATTAATATATAATATGTGACATATTTCAATTTGGTTAAGGTTTAAGTACTAAATTTCATATTTAAATACTAACATACTGACCTTAATTTCTCCCTGTCATAAACTTCTACTGTTTCAAGTTGACCAGGAAATTTATATTTTTATGTCCGGAAATGATCGAGGAAAGATTATTAAAACTTGGGAACTGAGAAACTTAGGATATTAAGATTTATAGGATCACCTTCAAGGTGATTGAAAAGTGAGAGAAATTATCAATTGACTAAATTTTAAATTAAGACTTATTTAGGTAATAAAATGTTTAATGGTTCAAATTTTCTCTAACCATTCAAATGTTTCCTGGAAGAGAGAGAAGCTAAGATTGCAAGTGTACACTAAAGATTTATAACCAGGAAATTAATATTTACTATTTTACTAAATCAGTAGAAGAGAAAGGGAGAGTGGAGGAGAGTGGTTGTGAAAATAAGATGCTACTAAATTATTTAAGAATAAGCTAATTATATGAAATGAGAAGAGTTTGAGGAAGGAATTAAGCTATTTTCAAGGTAGAGGACCTGAGCAATTGAGTGAATACTCGTGCCAGTACCTGCATGGAAAAGGGATCAGAATTTTATTTGGGACATGTTAACAGTGAGATGCCTCTCATGTATCTTCAGGACCACTGTATTCTGATGGATGCACAGGCTGATCACTGCGCAAAGGTATCTGAAACTGAAATCCCTAGCAGAGTCCCTGGTGTGGGACTGCATCTACTTGAGGGAAGAACACCTCTGACACCAAAGCAATCTGCAGGCTAGTCAAGACTTTGCACAGGCAGGAAGGTGTTTCTGGGTACTTTATCAATGTGTGACTGATATTAAAAAAATGAAAAAAGCCCTCCAGACTGACTAGCATACAGTGGATGTTAAGTGTGTGTTAATTCTTTTCCTCTCCTGTTGTGTTTAGTTTTATTTTGCTTATCTGTGTAACCTTAAATTCCTCACATTCAGGTAACTCCTTATTCTGGTTCAATGTGATGTTTTGATCGGTAACTTACTGAGAAAGTCTTTTCCCTAAGAAACATAAAATGTAAGTAATGATAGCAGACAATATAGCACTTCTTCATGTCTTGGAATTTTAATGTAAAAATGTTAACATGATGAATTTTTAGAAATGCATTCCATTTCTTTAATTTATGACATAATAGACATAATATTACTCCAATTGTTCACATTCATGTTAAGTAAGGCACATGCAATGGTTAGTATTTTGAGATTTGGGATGTTGAATTTCTCTTGAGTACTCTTACTACCTTTGTTAACTGATTAGTTGGTACACAGGACAGGAATAGGGTATTAGAAAAGCCATGTAGTGTGAAGTGGAACTTTCCTGGTACTTTTCAAAATTTTCTATATACTAATTTGGCTTCTTGTATTTTTTCCTATGTAGGATTTACAACTCTTCACGTTACAACAAGAGAAAAACTGATTTTTCTTTAAATTTTACCATAATCTCTACATATATTTACCTCAATCATCATATGTCTACAGGATTGAGGAAAACTATAATTCTGAATTTCTCATACAAAGATTCCTGTATTAATTTCTTACCAATTCAGTATCTATTTTATTTACCACTTTCTGTTGAATATGAATGTCGAAATCCTACAAGATAAGATGAAAACACAATGAGAATGTGCTCTGACAACTATGTCTACATTATTTTCATGTTCAATGAAAATCTGCTTACCTCTTCCTCTTGCAGATCTCTGAGAGGAAAAATCTTTTAGAAGAAAAACAGAGTAAGTTAACCAACAGATATGTTTCATCATTATTTTAAAACTAACTACTACTAATTTTTTTTGCTACTTTTCCAGGGTTACCTTTTTTTTTTTTTTTTAATTCTAGCTCAGAAAAGAGATCAGGGACATTAGGACCCTTAATTACTCACTCTTGTTGATTATGACAGATGAATCTGAGAGATAAAAGGAGGAGGAATGGGCTAAGATTCCAATGTGGGGCATGGATAGCAAGTAGAGTGATCAATCTACTGTTTCTTTTCTTCCTTCAACACTTGAAGATATAAATCTATGTGCCTGTAGAGTGTATGAGTGTGTGTGTGTGTGTGTGTGTGTGTGTGTATCCCTACAAAAAATCTAGAGAGTATACTGGAATCTCCTAAGGACCATCAGAATACTCACTGTTTTATTTCAAATAAGTTTTATCATTTTTAAAAAAGATTTATATATGCATACAAGAGCTGGGGTACAGGCCAGACATGTGGTGTGGGGGGTGAGAGGATTCACCAGAGACAGAGTGGGGAACAGAACAGGCAGAATGACTGAAATACACTGCTGAGGGGAGCAGCGGGTGAGACAGGAGAGGTCTGCTGCACCATGTAGGTAGCTCCCTGGCTGGCAGGGGATTAAACTCGTGCTGCAGAAGGTGCAGATAGCTTCCCAGTGCTGTGCTTAACCCCTTGTACCACCAGGGAGGCCCTCATTGTGGTTTCTTAACCTTTCCAAGATCTTGGGATGAACAGTAGCTGGAAAGAATTCTTTTAATGGTTTTAGGGAAGGGACTATTTGCTTTAGTGAGAAAAATGCAGAAATTATATATATTTATATAATTTATGTAATTATGTTATATATTAATATTATATATATATATTGGCATATATGTATGACAGAGTGAGAACAGAGTGAGAGAGCAAGAGCTGGGGTATAGGCCAGAGATGCAGGGGGTGAGAGGATTCACCAGAGACAGAGTGGGGAGCAGAACACGCAGACTGACTGAAATACACTGCTGAGGGGAGCAGCGGGCAAGAGAGGAGAGGTCTGCTTCACAATGTAGGTTGCTCCCTGGCCAGCCAGGAATCGAACTCATGCTGCAGAGGCTGCGGATTGCTTCATAGTGTGGTGCTTAACCCCTTGCGCCACGTGGGAGGCCCCGTGAACTAATATTTCAACCGAACTAATATTGCAACCAAAAGAAGAAAAAACAGAAAGTCAAATCTCTGAAGAATAAACACCATGCATGCAATGAGGAAATCAAAGGTGAAATCACAAAATATCCAGAAATGAATTTATTTTTTTATTTTTATTTTTTTAATAAATTTTATTTTTATATTCCCCTTACAATTGCAACCCCCTTATTTTGACCCCAATCCCTCCCCTCCTGCCCCCTACCACCCATAGAGTGTCTCTGGTTCATAGTTTTTTGTTGATTTTGATTTTCACTTTCTTATAGTTATTCATTTTCCTGGTCCCTTATTTAAGTTTTCTAGATTCCTGCTATGAGTGAGACCATCCAGTATTTTTCTTTTTCTTTCTGGCTTATTTCGCTGAGCATGATCCTTTCCAGTGCCATCCATGTTGCTACAAATTGCATGTGTTTTTCTTTTTTGAATGTTGAGAAATGAATTTAAATGAATACATGGCATCAGAACTTATGGATTGAAGCAAAAGCAGCATTGAGCAGAAAGATTACAGTAATATGACAGGTAAACCTCAATAAACAAGATGAATCACAAATAAATGATCTAAGTTTACATAAAAAGTAGAAAAAGGTGAAAAAGCAAAGCCAAAAGTCAAAGGGAGAGAATAAATACAATTTGAACAGAAAATAATAAAATGCAGATTAAAAAAGACATTTTGAACCATCAGTGAAACAATTAACTGGTTCTTTGAAAATATTTATAATATTGACAAAATTTTCTCTCACAAATAAGAGAAAAATACAAATAAATATAATCAGAAATTTAAGAGGAGAAATGACAGCAGATAATCCCGAAATGTAAAGGATCATAAGAGTATTATGAACAATTATATAGCAACAAAATTGGTAATCTGAAAAAAAACAAATTCTTAGAAACATACAGAATTCCAAGACTGTATCATGAGGAAATAAAAATCTAAACAAAATGTTAATGATAAGGAAATTTAAGCAGTAATCCAAAGCCTCCTATAGAACAAAAACCAATCACATTCAATAGTGCTTTCTACTAACCTTTCACAGAAGAATTAATAATGATCTTTCTCAAACAATTCCAGAAATTGAAACTGAGGGAATGCTTCAAAACACATTTAAGTCAATGTTACTCTGATTCCAAAAGCAGTCAAGAACATTACCAATCATCTCTGATGAACATATATGCAAAATTTCTCAACAAAACATTAGCAAACTAAATTCAACAATATCACAAAATTCATACATCATCATCAAGTGAAATTTATTCCAGGGATTCTAATATAGCTCAACATATACAAATCAATCAAACTGATACATCAAAAAAGGAGGGACAAAAATTGTATGGTCATCTCAATAGATAGAGTAAAAATAATTGACAAAAGCCATCATCCCTTTGTGATAAAAATGCTCAACAAAATTGGTATAAAGGAACATAGTTCAACATCATAAAGATCATATATGATGTACTCACAGGCAATATCATACTCCAAAGAGAAAAACTGAAAGTTTTTCCTGCACTCCCCTTGCAGGTCAACATAGTGTTAGAAGTTCTAATATGGGTAAATAAAAATAAAAAGATATAAACAGCATTCAAACTGGGAAGAAAAAGTAAACATGATATAGAAAGTCCCTAAGACTCTAGCAAAAAATCTTTTAGAAATATAAAAATCAGTAAATGGCAGGATGAAAAAATGCTATATACAGCAATCTTTTGCAAGTGCATATGCATATAATGAATTAGCAGAAGAAAGAAATTGGGAAAATAATACCATTTGATAAAGTATTATCAAAGAGAATGAAGTGCCTTGGAATAAATTTAACCAAAGATGTAAAAGTCACCCCAACCCACAAGACATTGTTGATAGAAGACACAAACCGATGGAAAGATTTTTCATGCTAATGAATTAAAAATCACCATCATTGTAATGACTTACTTAAATACTGATTCAATGCAACCACTCCCAAAATACCAATAATATTCTTCACAGAAATATAACAGTATCCATGAAATTTATTTGAAATTACAAAAGGCCCCAATAGAAATGTATTCCTGAATAAAAAAAAGAAGGTATTAAAATATACTACAAATTAAAACTGTTTAGTGTTGGAATTTAAAAGATACATGGTCAGTGAAACATAACTGAGAACCCAGAGTAAAACCAGACATATATAGATAATGAATTTACTGCAAAGGAATAAAAAGCATAGAGTAGAGAAAGTGGTTTGGAGAAAACTGGACAGCTATAGATGAAAGAATGAAACTACAGGTTATTACCTAACAGCATTCAAAAATTTAATTCACAATTTTCAGGATGTAAACACTGAAACCATAAAATACTTAGAAAAAATACATGGTTAATATGACTCTTAATATTGGCTTTGAGCCACTGGACATGACTCCATGGCAAGGGAAAGGAAAAAAAAAATTAAAGAAATGGAACTACACCAAACCTAAAAGCTCTCTTCAGCAAAAGACACTTGCATCAAAATAAAAGGATGTTCCACTGAATAGGAGAAGCTATTTGCATGTTGTACAGCTAATAACAGGTTAATATTCAAAATATACAAAGAACTCATAAAAGTCAACAACAGAGCAACATGATTAAAAAGATGGCAAATGTTGCAGATGATATGATAATATACATTGAGAACCCCAAAAACTCCACAGAAAAACTAATTCAACTAATCAATCAGTTTAGTAAAGTGGCAGGATACAATATCAACATGCAAAAATCAGTAGCCTTCCTATACACAAACAATAAAACTGAAGAAGAAATAAAAAAAAAAATCCCTTCTATTACTGAAACAAAAAAAAAAATCAAATACTTGGGAATAAATCTAACAAAAGAGGTAAATGACCTATACAAAGAAAACTATAAAACACTGTTAAAAGAAATAGAACACACAAAGAAATGGAAAGATATCCCCCGCTTAACATTATCAAAATGGCCATCCTACCAAAAGCAATCTACAGATTCAACACTATACCAATAAAAATTTCAATGACATTCTTCAAAGAAATAGAACAATTATTGATGAAATTCATATGGAATCACCAAAAACCCCAAATAACCAAAGCTATTCTGAAAAAAAAAAAAAAAAAAGGGAATGGAGGCATCACATGCCCAGACTTCAAACTATACTATAAAGCCATAATCATCAAAACTGCCTGGTATTGGAACAAGAACAGACACACAGACCAACGGAATCGAATAGAAAATCCAGAAATAAACCCACAGATTTATGGTCAACTAATATTTGACAAAGGAGCAAAGAACATGCACTGGAGCAAAGAAAGTTTGTTCAATAGATGGTGCTGGGAAAACTGGGTTGCTACGTGCAAAAGAATGAAGCTTGACCACTACCTCACACCATGCACAAAAACCAACTCAAAATGGATTAAAGAACTAGACATAAGACCCGAAACCATAAAATACATAGAAGAAAATATAGGTGAAATACTACATGACATGCACATCAAAGACATCTTTACAGACACATCACCCAAAGCAGTGATAATGAAGGCAAAGATAAACAGCTGGACTACATCAAATTAAAGAGCTTCTGCACAACAAAAGAGACAATAACCAGAACAAAGAGAAACCCCACTGACTGGGAGAACATGATTGCACACAACACTAATGATAAAGGACTGATCACAAAAATCTATAAAGAGCTGATGAGACTCAACAAAACAAAGAAAATAATCCAGTCAAAAAATGGGCAGAAGAGCTAAAAAGAAACTTCTCTGAAGAGGAAATGCAAATGGCCAACAGGCATATGAAAAAATGTTCAACATCACTTGCAATCAGGGAAACGCAAATCAAAACTACAATGAGATACCATCTCACACCAGTGAGAATGGCACATATTACAAAAACTAGCAACAACACATGTTGGCGAGGTTATGGAGAAAAAGGAACTCTCCTGCACTGCTGGTGGAAGTACAAACTGGTCCAACCACTATGGAGAGCTGTGTGGAGATTTCTTGATCTACTAAACATAGAGCTTCCATATGATCCAACAATTCCACTCCTAGGTATTTACCCACATGACACAGAAACAGTAATTCCAAAGGGCACCTGCACGCCTATGTTTATAGCAGCACTATTTACAATAGCTATACTATGGAGACAAGCCAAATGCCCAAAAATAGATGACTGGATCAAGAAAATGTGGTACATATACACAATGGAATATTACTCAGCAATCAAAAAGATAGACACAGGCAATTTGCAGCAACATGGATGGAGCTAGAAGGGATCATGCTCAGCAAAATAAGTCAGAAAGAAAAAGAAAAATACCGGATGGTCTCACTCATACCAAGAATTTAGAAAACCTAAATAAGAGACCAGGAAAAAGACTAATCAATACAAAGTAATAATCAAAATCAATAAGCAACTATAAAGCAGAGACACACTATGGGGGAGGGGCAGGAGGGGTGGGGAAAGGAAGGACTAGAGTCAAAATAAAGGGGGGGTGCAAATGTAAGTGGAATATAACCAAAATGAAAATGCATACATTGTGCAAAGATGAAAAAAGATGTAAGAATTATATAAAATAGTAAAAAAGATGGTAAATGATCTGAACATCCTCCTCTCTAAAAGAAAACATGCAAACAACCAGTAAGTACATGAAAATACTCCTTATCTCTTATTAAGAAATGCAAGTCACAACAATGATAATTCACCTCATACCTGTGAGAATGGCAATTATCCAAAAGACAAGAAACAACTATTATTGTTAAGAGTGGAGAGAAGGGAACCCTTACATTCTGTTGGTGGGAATGTAAATTGGTGCAGCAATTATCGAAAACAGAGTGAAGATTCCTCAAAAAATTGAAAAGTAAAAATCCCATATGATCCATTTATCCCACTTATGAATATCATCCTGAGAAATACAAAAAGAAATTCAAATATTCATCCCATTTTTATTGTAACATTATTTATCATAGCCAAGATCTGTGAAAAACCTACTTGCTAATGATTAAATAAAGAAGATGTGGTATATATGCATAATGGGATATTAATCATCTATAAAAAGTAGAAATCCTGTCATTTGCAGCAGCATGGATGGATTTAGAAGGCGTGCTTAGCAAAGTATGACATAGAAGAAAAACACCATATGATCTCACACACATGTAATATATAAATAAAACAAACAAATGAATAGGTAAAACAAAACCTTTTAGACTATAAGACCAATTATCAAAAGGGAAGGGAGAAAAGGGGTGGGTTAATTAGACAAAACAAGTCAATTGTATATTAAGGATAGAATTGGGTGTTTAGTGGTGAACTTAATACACATGTTGATTTTTAATGATACACATTTGAAACTCACATGTTAGAATGCAGTGCTATCTCAATAAAAATAATTAAATATAAATACATACAATGGTAAATAAAACATTTCCCTTCTCATGGAAACTATAATCTTATGGCAGAGTTAGGTTTTAACCAAATAATTACATAAGTAATATGTAATATTTTAAACAATATTACATAAGTATATAGTAATGACATAAGTTAACTAGAGTGGAACAGAATATGCTATCTAAGAGCTTAAAAATAGAAAATATTGATTAAAGACATAAACATTTCATAGATAAGAGAAAAATGAACACATGCAGTTCCTAACCTGCTTACCTCTACCATCTTCATAGTCCAGAAGGCCAGCGCCTACAGAAAAAGCAGAGTGAGTTTTATGATTTTACACCTTGAAAATTAGTGGTATTCTATTTAAGACTCTTAGAACTGATATATAAATGAACTTCCAGCAGAGAATAAGAATGTGAATTAATTTCCTTTGCAGAAACTAGGAACTGTGCCTAAGTAACAGGTATGGATAACAGACTGTTCCTGTTATCAGTTTCATAGTATTATGAAAATAATAATTATAAGGGACCTCAAAGTTGATCTTCCTTCTCCACAACCTAGCACTACCTTTTGCTTGTCCTCTCTTATCAATCCTGGGTTACCTTTCAGCAACTTTGGCACCTCACTGGCTATCACCATGGGAGTCTACTTCACCTGTTCACATTTTGAATTGATGTTTTCTTTCTCAGTTATAATCATGTCAGTTGTGTTTGCACATATTATTCCTAACTATGTTAGATTATTCTTCCCAGGCACCTTTGTTGAGGCCCTTTTCATGCCCAGATTTAGACCTCCTCAGTTGCCTGAGTCTGCAGTTCCCATGGTTTGGCATCTCTATCACTACTCCCAGACCATGTGAGGATTTGAAAGAGGCTCTATGAATTACACAGAACTACCCACTACTAATTCACACTGCCCAACTCCAGTTTGGTCCTTAGTGTTACATGAAATCTTTGGTGGATTTCTCCCAATAACTTTGAAGTTCAATCTATGGAAAGACATAGTATGCAAGGTGCTAGAAATGAAATGGTAAACAAGATAGATTTGGAATTTGACATATGGAAACTCCATAAATATTTACTTTCTTTTTCTCTAGGGTGTCAGTACTTACTTTGTTCTGAATTGTATCTTGATACATCAATTTCTGTGAAAGAATTCAGAAAATATTTCCATTAACTGCTTGTGAGCAGTGTTTCACCCTTCAACTTTCCTCACTCTGTACTGTGCTTCTTTGCTCCCAAGGTGGCCCTCATGATGATGCATGATTGAATCCGACCTTTAGGTGATTCCACCCAGCCCTGTTCTAGCTTTCTATTCTTCTACAATGATGATTCTCCAAGCCTCATAGGCACTGAGAATGAACACTAGGGAGGGGATGCAGCAGACAAGAAGGGATATTGAGAAAAATTCTGGAGAGACCTCAGGACATGGAACTAACTCATTGCATTTATGAGTTCAGCTCTGTTTCTTTTATTTTCAGTCTTTGTATTTTATATTTAATTTTCATATATCAAAACAATTACTTAAAATTTAAATAGATTTACCAAAAAAAGCAAAAGCAACGAACACCCCAAAATAGTGACATATGTATTTTACCAATAGGTTTGAATCTATCTCTTTCATTGACAAATGGTTCTTTGGATCTCTCTTTTCTTATCACCTCTCCAATATTAAGTCTTTAAAATTCTCAAATTTGCATGTAATACTATCTAGAGGTGTCTATTAACATACTGTCTTCTCACATCCATTTTCTCCCTCAGGTAATTCCCCTTGGAGCTCAGATTATTTTCTTTTAGTATATTTTTGTTGTTATTATTATTGTTAAACTCAATCTGTGAATTGTTGGACATTACTGAGCTTAAAGAATTTAAATATGCAGTGGGAATTTCTTTTCTTTTCTTTTTTTTTTTTTTTTTTTGCAGTGGGAATTTCTAATAGATCAATGATTCTTTGATTTATCTATCAAAACACATTCCCAGAATCTTGGCATAGTCACTAGCTCTCTGTAAGTAGAAACTACTTCAGACTTAATCTTGGCATCTCTCCCGCTATTATTTCTGTGGGGAATCTGCAGTTTGAGTCATTGTTACTTACCATTGTGCTTGCGACGTGTCCACCTTGTTAGCAAAATAGCCAGAATGGCAAATCCCAGAAGAGTCAGGATGACAGCCAGAGTTATTTCTGAAACAAAAACTCACCTGTAGGCCTGATCATTTAGATGAGGTCTTATCAGAGACAAATTCTGATCACCTGCTATTAGTTTCATGAGCTAGATTTCCTTTTTTCTGTTACTCAAATTTCCTCTTCCTTTATATTACTCATTTTATTATAACCACAGTCCTAAACAGCTAATAAATGGGGCATTTATTAGCCCATTTATTAACCTTTCAGTTGGTCATTTTGGTCAGATACTAAGAACTTCAGTTGTATTGTTCCCTTGGTTTAGAGTGGGAAGTCTGACAGATTTCCTTTTCAATTGAATTTCTTACTCTTCAGGCAGGTGGTTAGAAGAAATTAGTGGTATGCAAAGCACTCCACTGGAGTGTGGGAAAACTCTTCTATTTTGATATATTTTTATCTTACAACTTTAAAAATTTCTATATTTTCTGTTTTAGTACAATAGTAGTTCTAGACCTATACATATATTGGTAATGCATGATTAAAATATTTTTACATGGCGAGCAATTAAAAAAAGGTGGAGGCCACTCACTAAAGGTGTTCATAATTAATGACAATCACAGTTTGGGACAGGAAATAGTTATCTTTGGGAAACATCTTTTCAGTCATTACCCACCAAGTTTCCTATGATAGGAGGTATTTGTGAGGGTCTTTACCTTGTTCAACAACTGCCTACCTGTGTTTATGTGTCATAGGAGAGATACCTAAGTTAAACAGATAGCTGGCTATGGTTATGAAGAACAGCAGTTATAGAGATTTTGGATGAAGAAGGGTAGGAGTGGGGAGTGGAGAGAGCAGGAGAGAGGAGGAGGAAGGAAGAAGGAGGAGGGGGAAAGGAGGAGATGGTGGTAGAAGAAGGGAGGAATGAATGAACCAATCATAGATCTGCCCATAATAGTGAAAAATGTTGAAGAAATATAATTAATTACATCAAGGTTAGGTTACTGCAAAAAAAAAGCAATAGGTGAATTAATGGCACATACAATGGCACATCAAATTAGGGAAGATTAGGCAAATATCTCCTAAATATTTTAAGTCTTAATCATGTGAGAAAATTCTCCTGCCAAATCAACCTCCATAACTTTGCTCCTAACAGATCAGTAAAATGAGCAGTGAGTAATCAGTTTTACCTTTAAAGTCTTTAATGAAGCAAAGGATAGTCAGATGATAGATCAAGCTCTATAAATTAGTGCTCCCTCTTAGAGTCAGACATATTCTGACTATAGGTTAGTTGATGATCCATTTTATTTGTGAGGAAAATAAGAATGGTTGAGGCAGATTATAAAGTGGTCGATATTACAGGAAGTAAATAACAGGCCAAGGGATTTTCCAATTTTTCTAGTAGATTTTTTTTTTTTTGTCAGTTCAAGTTTTAGAAACCAAGAGAAATCATTCTCACTCTAGAGGTGAGTTGATTGTGAATTATTTCTCCAGATACCCAGGGGAATCAGTGGAAGTGAAAAAAAAAAAAAAAAAGAAGAAGAGGACCTCCCCGGTGGCACAGTGGGTTGAGCGCCATGCTGTGAAGCTGTCTGCAGCCTCTACAGTGCCGGTTCAATTCCCAGCCGGCCAGGGAGAAACCCACATGGCATGACAGACCTCTCCTGTCATGCCCACTGCTCCCCTCAGCAGTGTATTTCATCAGTCTGCCTGTTCTGTTCCCCACTCTGTCTCTGGTGAATTCTCTCCCCCTCCCACACCTCTGGTCTGTATCCCAGTTCTTGTATAAATAAATAAATCTTAAAAAAATATATATACTGTGGAGAGAAAATAATCAAGGAGGGGTAAAGCAGTTGTATCCAAAGAGAAGACGACACCAATAGGTTAAAGGGGGCCTTGGAAAAGGAGCCATTTCTTACCCAAGACAGCCATTGTTCAGGTATTGTCTTCAGTGGGTTCTGTGTCATCTGGATTTCTTTGGCGGAGGGAGGTCAAGAGAAAATGAACACCACAAGCACACTGTTTCTGAGCAGTATAAACCTGAATGTGAAGAAGGCCCCCAGAAATAAGGATTCAGAAGATCACAGAACAATTGTGTGGCTCAGGCTGATCAAACCTAAGCAGACTACATGAGTGTGGCCTGTGAAGATTCTGGAATCTGTGTCATAACAAAGAACTAGAACTTCTGAGAGGCAGGAAAGAAAGAGGAGGACAAAGCTGGTGGGAAAATTTCATAATACTTGGGAGGACTCTTAAAGTTAGTCTAATGAATGAGAGTTTACTTTATTTGGGTTCTGGAATAATTTTTAATCTTTCAGAGATTTTGACTGTAGAGTTTGTATTTCATTCATATGTGTGGCTCTGGAAGTAGACAACTTCCCATATAAAAGAGATTTAATAAATGTTTGATTATTAGCAATAGGAAAATTTCCTATATTAATTTTAAAAAAAGGGAGCTTGGTATAAATGAAATAAAGCCAAGTTGTTGGAATTAGATAGTAAGGAAGTGGCAGAAAGAAGGAAACTAGTGAATGGGATTTCAGAAGTCAAGGTGGAGATCTAGGGTGGGTAGGAAAACTCCCTTTCATTGACTGTGAACTATACAACTCTGTAGAAGATACTTTACAAGTACAAAGTCATTTAATCCCCAATAATCTTCACATTGAAACTCTTCAAGGCTGAGAGAAATGAGGAAACTCAGTATCAAATGGCAGAGTTTCCGACTCCCAAGGATCTATTCACGAAACAACACTATCTTAATCTTGGTGTCCCATTGTCCATAGTGGAATATTTTAGGCTAAGCAGTCATTCCCTGGAGAAGGTTGATATACAGTTTCAGAATTCTCCACCTCCCATGCCCTGCAAATCTGGGGTAACTTTTTTTTTAAAGATGTATTTATTTATGCATACAAGAACTGGGGCGTGGGCGAGAGGTGTTGGGAGGTGAAGGATTCACCAGAGACAGTGTGGGGAGCAGAACATGTGGATTGACTGAAATACACTGCTGAGGGGAACAGCAGGAGAGACAGGAGAGGTCTGCTGCGCCATGTCAGACAGCTCCTTGGCCGGGGATGGAACTTTTGCTGCAGTAGCTGCCAATAACTTCATAATGCTGAGGATTAATCCCTTGCACCACCAGGGAGGCCCAAATCTGGGGTAGCTTTTAACAACATTTTTTTAAAAATCATATTTTCTTGTTGAATTTCTTCATTTTTATGGTCTGTTTATATGAATGGGGGCCATTAAAATTCAATATGTATAAAATTAAATTAATAATGTTTTAATAAATGCTCCATCTTTAAATTATTTTAAGAAATTGACACATTTCCCTTTTTGTTATATTACAAATTTACTAGAACCATTGTAAGTCAAATAGTTAATTGCAATGCTTATATACATAAATTTGACTGTTAATAGCATAACACAATAGATTTATTAGGATTTGGCTGCATATCATATTACAAAATAGATTAGTACCTCATACTGGTTTCTAAATATGATGATACCATAGTAACTATCACCATTATAAAAAAAAACCTGAATCCATACTCAAATAAATCTAACAAAACAAAATACCCCTTGTGAAGGTTTTATTGTTGACTTAGCTAGGCTATGGTGTTTCTATTTAGTCAAATCAGTCTAAATATTGTGCTAAATGCTGTGAAGGTATTTTTTAGATGTGGTAAACATTGCAATCAGAGGACTTTAGGTAAACCAGGTAACTCTCTATGATACAGGTGGGATTCATCCATTCTATTAAAGAGCCTTAAGATAAGAGACAGATTTCTTAAAAAAGAAAAAAAAAGCATGCCTTAAGATTGCATCATAGAAGCTCTGCCTGTGTATCTTGCTTGCTTGGCCTGCCCTGTGGCTTTCAAACTCATGACTGCAGTATCATCTCTTATCCACTCTACAGATTTCAGACTTGCCAGCCCCCATGACTGTGTTGAATGTTTTTTCTATAAATAGCATATTTTGTTCTTCTGAAGATCCCTGACTAATCACCCTTTTACTAATTATATAATTGTTGACAACATCATATATCAACATATATAACATGCATTTTTATATTTATGTGTGTTATATGTAGTATATACAATAGAAAAAACTAGGGGACATATGATCTGTATTAGAAAAGTGATGACACACAATGGAAATTCCAAACTATTAAGTGAAAAAAATGAAAAGAATCAAGATATGAAAATTTCAATAGATTTGACTTGATAGAGTTGACAGTTTAAGAAATATAACAAATAGCAAGCATCTCTTAGATCATAAACCTTGTTTGCCTAAGATTGATATTCAAGCAAATAGATATTAAAGGCGTATTTGGTCTCTAATTCAAGCTCTGGATGAAATGAGAAATTGTAATGTTAACATTGTACCATTTCTAGAGTACACATATTATGTGTTGTTGATTAACAGAAGGTCCATATATCTTCAATATTAGCAATATTAGCAAATTGTTGGGTGAAGGCAAGACCCTGACGTTCTGTTCAAATTAACAAAATTTCTCTTATGGTATGGGCTAGAAAAGTTTATTTTGAGTCCATGTATTTTCATATAAAACAACTTTTGATTTGCTCACATTCTTGCAGTTATCTGTAGAGACTAGAAAATTCTGTGTTGTAACATATGGATAAGATGACTTGGGTCCAGAACATCGGCATATCTTGAAGTGCAGTGTATTAATAGAAAAGTTGGCATATATCAATAGTAAGGCCAACAGATAAGGAGATGATCGTCATTGAAAAAATTCTTACTCTGAGTTCCTAGGAGAGAGATTACAATATTCCACAGGAGCTCACATGAGGAAGTACTTGGGCCCATCAGGGGAGAGAGAGGGGGATGTGTGGGAAAGAGTACTGTGTTTTCTGGAGGAAGGAATGGAAGCGGAAGTGTCAACGGCCTTAGGATTGGTTAGTTTGAATGATTTTAGAGTATTCTTGGATATAGGGACTCTTATTTGTCTAGTAACTAGTCCAGGGGAGATGAGGGTTGATGAACAATGGCCAGGAATATGATATTCTGATAAAGGAGTTTGGTGGATTGGTTGGTTTGGATTATGAAAGCTCACTCATGGGTGGATTGTTTACTATTTAAAGCAATTAGCTAATCTGGGAGCAGCGTTTCTACAATCAACAAGATCCCAAATATCAAGATGTCGGAACACAGAAAATAAAAGATATAATTACTATGTAGGGAAAAATAATTGCCTTTGCTTCTAGTATAGGAGCATTAAAATTGACTCTTTTAAAATTATTATTTTTAATGTCAATTATTGACAATTTATTTTCGTCTTTATGTTTTGTAATATTTCCATGCTTGCATAGTAGTCTTGTTATGCCTTTTTAAACCATAAAAATAGTAGCTAGCACGCTAGATAAGTAAAGCTATAGATGTACGGAACTTCTCAGAAGGGATCATTTACCCAATCATTTTTACTGCCTTTGTTTTTTGTCTGCTTTCAAAGGCGAAAGTTATTTAATAGTTGCAGAGGAAAACTCACTGCACAATGAGAATCCCCTGAGAAATTAGCTACCTGGAGAATGTCCATATATTCACTTGGCTACAGCAGATGAGATTAACATTTTGGCAGATTATATTACTATGTAACAGTGTATATGAATCTACAGGGGATCTTAGTTCACATGGTGTTCATTAAATAAATATTTATTCAGCACATATTATATGAGACTTCTATAGGACAAATAATTCACACTTTAAGTCACATTTTGATAAAATCACATTTTAGCATCTAATAGAAAATTTAAAAATGTAATCCTATATCAGTGCATTCTTCCACAAGTTCCTCAGAAATATTACCTTTTGATATGTTTTCCTTTCTGGTGTCTAATAATAATAATAATAATAATAATAATATCTAAAGAAAGGAGCAGCTTTTCCTGTCATTCCTTAAACATTTTTCCCTCTTATAAAAACAAAAAATATTAAACACTGAAATTTTTTATTGTTAATATTTTTTTAATTGTATTATATATATATTTTACATCATTTTTCATATTTTGCAAAATGTGTGCATTTTCATCTTGGTTATAGTCTCCATACAATCCCCACCCCTCTTATTTTGACCATAATCCTTCCTACCCATCCCCAGTGTGTCTCTGGTTTATAGTTGCTTGTTGATTTTGATTTTTACTTTACTATAATTAGTTTTTTCTTGGTCCCTTATTTGGGTTTTCTAAATTCCTGCTATGAGTGAGACCATCCTGTATTTTTCTTTTTCTTTCTAGCTTATTTCACTGATCATGGTCCCTTCCAACTCCATCCATGTTGCTGCAAATTGCATGAGTTTTTTTTTTGATTGCTGAGTAATATTCCATTGTGCATATGTACCACATCTTCTTGATCCAGTCATCTAATTTTGGGCATTTGGGTTGTTTCCATAGCTTAGCTATTGTGAATAGTGCTGCTATATACATAGGGATGCAGGTACCCTTTTGAACTAATGTTTCTGTGTCCTTTGGGTAAATACCTAGGAATGGAATTTCTGGATTATATGTAAGCTCCATCTTTAGCAGGTTGAGGAATCTCCACACAGCTCTCCATAGTGGTTGGTCTGGTTTGCACTCCTACCAGCAGTGCAGGAGAGTTCCTTTTACTCCGCATCCTCACCAACATTTGTTGTAGCTAGTTTTTTTTTTTTTTTTTAATATGTGCCATTCTCACTGGTGTAAGGTGGTATCTCATTGTAGTTTTGATTTGCATTTCCCTGATTGCAAGTGATGTTGAACATTTTTTCATATGCTTGTTGGCCATTTTCATTTCCTCCTTGGAGAAGTTCCTTTTTAGCTCTTCTGCCCATTTTTTTTTTTAAAGATGTATTTATTTATTTATACAAGCACTGGGTACAGTCAGAAGCGCGGGAGGGTGAGAGAATTCACCAGCGCCAGAGCGGGGAGCAGAGCAGGCAGAAGGACCGAAGTACACTGCTGAGGGGAGCAGCGGGCGGCAGGAGAGGTCTGCGCGCCATGTGGGACCCTCCTCTGGTGGCCGGGGAGCAGCTGGGGATCGAACTGGTGCTGCAGAGGCTGTGGGCAGCTTCGCAACCCAGCACTCAACCGCCGCGCCACCGGGGAGGCCCTTCTGCCCATTTTTTGACTGGATTATTTACTTTGTTTTTGTTGACTCTGCAACTCTTTATAGATTTTTGTGACCAGTCTTTTATCATTAGCGTTGTGTGCAAAAAATTTTCTCCCAGTCGGTGGGGTGTCTGTCTCTTTGCTGTACAGAAGATCTTTAATTTGATGCAGTTGCAGCTGTTTATTCCTGCCTTCACTATCACTGCTTTGGGTGATGTGTCTAAAGATGTTACTGAGGTGTATGTCATGTAATATTTTGTCTATATTTCCTTCTATATATTTTATGGTTTCAGGTCTTATGTCTATTTCTTTAATCCATTTTGAGTTGGTTTTTGTGCACAGTGTGAGGAAGTAGTCAAGCTTCATTCTTTTGCATGTAGCAACCTGGTTTTCCCAGCACCATTTTTTGAACAAACTCTATTCTCCATTGCATACCCTTTGCTCCTTTGTCAAAGATTAGTTGACTGTAACTCTGTGGGTTTATTTCTGGATTTTCTATTCAGTTCCATTGATCTGTGTGTCTGTTCTTGTTCCAGTACCATGCAGTTTTGATTATGATGTCTTTGTAGTATAGCTTGAAGCCTGGGCATGTAATGACTCCATTCCCTTCTTTTTTCAGGAAAGCTTTGGCTATTCAGGGTTTTTGGTGGTGCCATATGAATTTCATCAATATTTGTTCTATTTCTTTGAAGAATGTCATTGAAATTTTATTGGAATAGCATTGATTCTATAAATTGCTTTGGGTAGGATGGCCACTTTGATAATGTTAATTCTTCCAATCCATGAGCAGGGGATATCTTTCCATTTCTTTGTGTCTTCTATTTTTTTTTCTTTTTTTTAAAAAAAGATTTATTTATTTATTTATACAAGAACCAGGGTACAGGCCAGATGTGTGGGAGGGTGAGAGGATTCACCAGACACAGAGCAGGAAACAGAACAGGCAGACGGCTGAGGGGAGCAGTAGGCAAGACAGGAGAGGTCTGCCGCGACATGTGGGACGCTCGCTGGCTGGCCAGGATGGAACTGGCACTGCAGAGGCTGCGGACAGCTTTACAGCATGGTGCTTAACCACCTGCACCACTAGGGGAGGCCCTTCTTCTATTTCTTTTAACAGTGTTTTATAGTTTTCTTTGTATAGGTCCTTCACCACTTTTGTTAGGTTTATTCCCAAGTATTTGATTTTTTTGTTTCAATAATAAAAGGGGTGGTTTTCTTCATTTCTTCTTCTTCAGATTTATTGTTTTTGTATAAGGCTACTGATTTTTGCATGTTGATTTTGTATCCTGATACTTTACTAAACTAATTGATTAGTTTGATTAGTTTTTCTGTGGAGTTTTAGGGGTTCTCTATGTATATTATCATATCATCTGTGAATAGTAATAGTTTTACTTCTTCCTTCCCTATTTGGATTCCTTGTGTGTCTTTCTCCTGTCTTATTGATCTGGCTAGGACTTCCAGTATTATATTGAAAAGCAGTGGTGAGAGTAGATACCCTTGTCTTGTTCCAGAACTTAATGGAAATGCTTTCAGCTTTTCACCATTGAGAATGATATTGATTATGGGCTTGTCATATATGGCCTAACGATGTGGAGATATGTTCCTTGTATTCTGAGAATTTCAAGGGCCTTTATCATACATAGGTGTTGTACTTTGTTGAATGCTTTCTCAGCATCTATTGATATTATCGTATGATTTTTATATTTCTGTTTGTAGATGTTTTGGATTATATTGATTGATTTTCAGATGTTGAACCATCTCGGTGTTCCTGGAATAAATCCTATGCAGTTGTGATGAATTATCTTATGGATACATTGTTGGATTCTGAGAGCTAAACTTTTATTGAGGATTTTTCATCAGTGTTCATTAGAAAGATTGGCCTATAGTTTTCTTTTTTTGTGTTGCCCTCGTTCAGTTTTGGTATTAGTGTAATATTGGCTTCATAGAACGTGTTTGGTATTATCCCTTCCTTCTCAATTTTTTGAAAGAGTTTATGAAGGATTGGCACTAATATGTTTCTGAATATTTGGTAGAATTCATTTGTAAATCCATCTGGTCCTGGGCTTTTGTTTTTGGGGAGGGTTTTGATTACCATTTAAATTTTGCGGCTTTTAATTGGGCTGTTTGTGTGTTCTATTTCTTCTTTTTCTAGCTTTGGGTGATTGCGAAGTTGTAGGAATTTGTCCATTGCTTCTAGATTGTTGTGCTTGTTTGCATATAGCTGTTCATAGTAGTTTCTGATTATTCGTTTGTCTTCTGCTGTTTCTGTTGTGATTTCTCCTATTTCATTTGTGATCTTATTTATTTGTGTTTTCTCCTGTTTTTTCCTTTGTGAGCCTGGCTAGGGGGTTGTCTATTTTATTTATTTTTTTTGAATAACCATCTTTTGGTTCCATCAACTTTTGGATTGTTTTATTCGTTTTGATTTCATTTATTTCTTCTTTGATTTTTATTATTTCCTTTTTTCTACTGGTTTTAGGGTTTTTTTGTTGTTGTTGTTCTTTTTCTAGTTCTTTGATATGTGAGATTAGGTTGTTTCTTTGTGTTCTTTCTTGTTTCTTGATGTGAGCCTGTATTGCTATATATTTTCCTCTTATTACTGCTTTTGCTGCATCCCATACATTTAGGAAATTGGTGTCCTCCTTGTCATTTAAATTAAAATATTTTTTAAATTTCTTCTTTTATCTCCTCCTTAGTCCAGTGGTCTTCCAGTAGTGTGGGTTTCAATCTCCATGAGGTAGGAGGATTCCTTGCCTTCTTTTTATGGTTGATTTCTAGTTTGAAGCCTTCATGGTAAAAGAAGATGGTTGGTATGATTTCAATCTTGGTGTATCTGTTGATGTTTGTCTTTGTGCCCCAAAATGTGGTCGATCCTGGAGAACAATCCATGTGATCTTGAGAAAAATGTGCACTCAGATTTTTTTGGGTGTTAGTATTCTATAGATGTCTGTTAAGCCCATGAGGTTTAGATCCTTATGTAGAGCTTTAATGTCCTTACTTTATTTTTATCTCATTGATGTATCCATTGTTGATAGTTGTGTGTTGAAGTCTCCTACTACATATGTGTTTTCTCTGATGTCTGTTTTCAGAGATGATAATAGTTATCTGATATATTTTGGTGCTCCTTCATTTGGTGAGTATATGAGTATATGTTAATATATTTTTCCCTTTTTGTGTTTGAAATCTGTTTTATCTGATATAAGTATAGCTGTTCCTGCCTTCTTTTTTGGTCCATTTACTTGTAGGATTGTTTTCCATCCCTTTACTTACAGTATATTTTTATCTTTTGTAGTTAAATTTGTTTCCTGTAGGCAACAAATGGTTGGGTTTTGTTTCTTAATTCAGTCTGCGATTATCTTTTTATTGAAGAGTTTAGTCTGTTTACATTTAGATTTAATATAGATATGTTAGCATCTGTATTTGCCAATTTGTTTGTCTTTTCTCTGGTTTTATTTATTTACTTATTTATTTATTTTTAAGGATTTATTTATTTATTAATATAAGAACCGGGGTACAGGCCAGATGCATGGGAGGGTGAGAGGATTCACCAGAGACAGAGTGAGGAACAGAACAGGTAGACTGATGAAATACACTGCTGAGGGGAGCAGCAGGCGAGACAAGAAAGGTCTGTTACGCCATGTGGGATTCTCGCCTGCCAGGCGGGATCAAGCTGCAGAAGCTGTGGACAGCTTCACAGTGTGGTGCTCAACCACTTGCGCCACCAGGGAGGCCTGTGTTTCATTCTTATTCATCCCTCTGTTGGTTCCGGCTTTAGGACACCTGGTAGTATTTTTTGCAGTGGGGGTTTAGTTGTAATGAAATTCTGTTTTTCTGTGAAGGTCCTTATTCTTTCTTCATAGAGGAAGGAAAGCTTTGTGGGATAGAGTATTCTTGGTTGGCATTTGTTTTCTTGATGTTTGTTGACTATGTTCCTCCACTTTCTCCTTGCCCATAGTGTTTCTTCAGAAAAGTCTGATTTCAGCCTGATTGGTTTTCCTTTATATGTTATTTGTTTCTTCCCTCTTGTCAGGTTCATTATCTTCTCCTTGTTTTGGATTCTTGGGACCTTTAATATTATGTATCTTACTGTATTTTTCCTTTCATCATGGAAGTTTGGTGTTCTTCTTGCTTCTTGTATGTCTATTTTCAGCTCCTTCTTCATGTTTGCGAGGGTCTCTTTAATTATTTCCTTGAATATTTTCTCTGTTCCTACATCTCTCTCCTCTCCTTCTGGGATTCCTATAACTCCTATATTTCCTTTCCTTATGGAGTCAGATAGTTCAGGAAGTCTTTCTTCATTCTTTTTCTGTCATACTTCTCTTTCTTTTTCTGTGTTGGTTCTTTTTATTTCTGTGTCTTCAAGAGTACTTATTCACTCTTCCATTTAATCTATTCTGCTTTCACTGCTTTTCCCAGAGTTCTTTAACCCCTCCATTAATCCTTTGTTCTGCATTTCTTTCACATCCCTTTTTAGGGACTCAATTTCCTTCTTCTGATCATTGATTATTTTTCCCTTATCATTGTTTTCCTTTATGACTTCTTTCAGTTTTTTAATCATGGCAATTTTAAATTTTCTATCTGGAAGGCTTGAAGTTCTTCCAAGTCACTGTTGTTGTAATCTGGTGGGTGATTTTCTTTTTGTGGTGTCTCTTTTCCCTGAGGACTTGTTTGGATGCTTATAGTTTTTCTTCTCCCTGCTGCTTGTTTTCTAATTTGTCCTATGTGTTGGGACACTGTTTCACTGGTTCTGGCCGGCATCGTTTCAGTATTCTCTTTTTGGGATGTCAGAAACTGGTGGTCCAATAGAGTCAAATACTGTTATGCCAGAAATCCAGTAGGGCAGTGGTACTATGAGTATTTTAATGGTCATTGTCACAGAAAATGTCCTCCTTCTGTATTTGTTTAATTCCAGAGGTGGGTCTTGAGGTCCTACAGATTGCCCTGGAGGTGGATGGATCTCCCTCTGGGTTCCGACTCACTGCCAGGCAGGGCCTGGCTCATGGGGGCTTTTCAGCTCACCTCTGGCAGTGGGGGCAGCCCTTTCCCAGTTCCACACAGTCTAGGTGGTTTCCAGTTGCAAAGCTCCCTGTTCTAAAACGGCGAGTCAGAAGGGCACTTCGGCAATGTGTTTTTAACATTATAAATAAAATATTGTCTATTGTAGCAGAAAATCATGCACTAATTCATTTTTTAAAAGATTTAGTTATTTATGCATACAAGAACTGGGGTACAGGCCAGAGGTGCGGGAGGAGACGGGGTGAGAGGATTCACCAGAGACAAAGTGGGGAGCAGAACAGGCAGATTGACTGAAATACACTGCTGAGGGGAGCAGTGGGTGAGACAGGAAAGGTCTGCTGCACCCTGTGGGTAGCTCCCTGGGTGGCTGGGGTTCGAACTTGTGTTAGTGGTTGCAAATAGCTTCACAGTTCTGTGCTTAACCCCTTGTGCCACCAGGGAGGACCATGCACTAATTTGTAATGAACGTAATAGCTACAACATGGAACTGGTCATTTATTTCTTATATATCCATACAGTACAATAATACTTAACCTTAAAAGAAAAAGATAGTTTCTATGTGCTGACATGAGGAGATATCTAGGGCCTATTTTGAACCTCAGAAAACAAGATGCAAGAATATGCTTAGTATGTGTAGGATAAATAATATTCATGCTTTTCTGCTCTCCCCCCATTAGGATTGCTGCCTGATGGGGCACCTGCATTTATTCCATTGTTATAAGTGTGTTGGTCACTTCTGTGGGCCATGGCTGAAGTATTGAGATATTCACCAAGAGAAGCAGAGGCAGAAGAGAGAAGAGAAGGGGGGAAAGAATGCCAGGGAGCCCAGAGTGAAGACTTGCTGGGGGTTTGGAGGCCTGCTGGCCTCCTGGCCTCCCGGCACCCCTGCCTGCCATGTACCTGGTTGCTGCACTACATGTAAAAGCTCAATAAAAGCCTGAGAAAGCCACCGAGGGCTCCAGGACTCTCTTTTACCCGGTCTGCTCAGATCATTGAAAACCTGCCCTGTGCTCATTCTGCCCCTATAGTATGTAAACATTTGAGTGAAGAGAAAGTAATGTACATTATAAATTATTGAAAATTGAAATAATAAGCATTTTTGAAATAGCTGAAAAAGAACAATGAATTCCTGTCAAAATATAAGTAAATGGTTGGGGAAGGAGGGATAGAAGGTGGAAAGCTAGGGAGGAGGAAGAGAGTGATTTGTGCATTTTTTTTCCCAAATACAACATATACACATTTATAAGTACTACTTTAAAACTTATGAATATTATTTCCATGAACATACACATTTAAAAAGTGAAAATAGGCTGAAAGGAAGTGTATTAAATTCTTAATACTCATTAATTTATAAGAGGTATTAAAGGAACAGTATTAAATCAGTATAAAATTACATTCTTAATTTTATCTGTTTACCCTAATTTAAAAAAAAAAGATGTAATTCAAAAATAAATACACTTAATTTTAAACTATTTTATTTTAGGGAGATAGAACTATAGATGTTCCTTTATATTTCTTTAAAAAATATTATGTCACTTTCTTTTAAAAGAGAATATTCAAGATAAACATGGATAAGCCCTTATGATCTGTATGTAAATTTAGAACTGAAAAAATTAAAATCTTTGAAAAAGAGAATGTGATGAGATATTCTGTTTTATACTTGGGAACTTTTCTAACGGAAATATTTTACTTGCTTATTTTCTGAAGCAGAAACAGGACAGTGTCCCCTGGGAAAGGAGAAACTTTGATATCAGGAGGTAGAGTCTGAGGGTACGACTACACCAATATCTGAAAGCAGAGGATTTTAGGAAGGCAGTGATAGGTGAACAAAAATGTTTATTTATTCTAAGAAGTGGTACTTTCAATAGTGAAAGGGGCAGCAAGTAATTATTTCTAAAGCTCAGATTCACACCAGTGACTTCTCCCATGTGTGATTATCTAGTATGTCTCTAGTAAATAAAAGAACATTCTTCCCTTTGTGAAGGCTCTTATTTAAAGCATAATCATAAATCATAATCACAATTATAGGAAAGGTCTTTCACATTTGAGCTCCTTTTCAGATTAATCCTAATTCTGCCTGCCCAATCCATTCAGACGAACATCTCATCATAATTGATAGTTCATTTAATATTTAAAAGTAAAATAACTTCCTTATGTCATAAAGAATTCCTTTGCACAGGCTAAATATATTTCATTCATTAAATTGTTCTTCTTGCATTAGCATTTGTGGACCCAGCAGTTTCTGGCTTCTATAATTTTATTTCCTTACTAACATTGATTCTCAGGGTTAATACTTGTTTGGTGTGACAAATGATGGAGTGATAGAATGTTATCATCAGATACCTTTTCTTTCTTCACAGATAAACTAAGACTGTTTCAAAGTTAGCATGGCATTATTTAGAAGTCCAGTGCAAAAATACTCAGCTCTATCATTTCATTCCTTTTTAAACTTAACATTTTCTCTCGGTCTCCAAAGGTAACTTGATAAATTGAAGTTAGCACCTTGATTAGAAGGACATAGTTAGACATAGAAGACAACTGACATAGTTCTATATAAATTATGATGTGACATGTAAAAAATGGAATACCAGAGGTCTCTTTTGAATCCCGTATTGATAAAACAGTGTTTTTCTCACTTCCCTGAAAGAAACAGGAGAGTATTGACCAGGAAAGCTGCCTCCATGCTCCCTAGGAATTGAGAGGAGAATTGTGCCAATCTGGGATTGGCACATAGTGGGGGATCAAGGAAGGGTTGGGATGGGGAGGAGTTTCTCTCCTGAGTCAGGTGTGCACTTTGAGCAAGTTAAACTCTCACCAGCCATGGGAGTGAAAGAAGCTTAGCTGATCATGGGGCTTGCTTACATTCACCTTTTTTTCCTAAGGAGGTAGAGAACTCAGACAAAAAGATTCCAGATTTTAAGGAAGAGTCCAAATCTCTAGAAAATTTGCCTGAATGGATTTTTGCATGGGTTTTGGGTGAGTGAGTGAGATCAGGTGAGGGGGTAGGGGGAAGAAAAGAGACACAGTGTATTCTCATCTATCTGACAGAAAATAAATGTCCCTGTGATGGAAAGAGAATTAAAGGATGTAGGGATAATATTGTATAAGAACATGGGATTGATTCAGAATAAAAATAGGGCTAGAAATAGTTAAGTTCTGAGGATCTTACAGAGTAAGATGAAAGCCTAGTATTTAAAGCTAGAGAGGATTGTAGCTTTTTTTTTTTTAAGATTTATTTACTTATACAAGAACTGGGGTACAGCCCAGAGGTGTGTGGAGGTGGGTGAGAGGATTCACCAGAGACAGAGCAGGGAACAGAACAGGCAGAAGGACTGAAAACATTGCTGAGGGAAGCAGGGGGCAAGGCAGGAGAGGTCTGCTGCACCATGTGGGTTTCTCCCTAGGAACTGAAACCTCGCTGCAGAGGCTGCAGACAGCTTCATAGCGTGGCACTCAACTCGCTGCACCACCAGGGAGGCCTGGATTGTAGCTTTTATAGGAGAATTCTTAAGATATTTTAACTATAGTAAGAAATAAATTAGAACAATGATGGACAAATCATGAGGGTCAAAGACACTAAATTTATGCCCCTATTCCTAGATTCTTTGCTATCACAAGTGGACTTTCTTAGGTTCATAAAAACACACACAATCACACATATGCACACACACATCAACAGTGTACTAATTTCCCACAATAAAAATACGTTTATTTATTTTTATATTTACATAAACATTCTTTACACTTGCATACAGTTATACAGTTTCTTAGGTAACCCTAGAGATCCCCTCTTACACCTCCTCTGAAATACTGAAACCAATCACCTGGAAAATTCAGTCAGACCATTCATATGTCATACTCTCTCAATCATCAGTTGTCTTCTTACATGTACTGCAACCAATTAGGATGAGAGTGGCACAAAAATATGGACCAACAGAGAAGAGACACTAGGCTGACATTAGGCTGCTCTTTGTTCATTTTCACTCAAATGAAAAAGATGGTAATGACTTCATGTAACTATGAAGTCAATTGTTTATTTGTTTTAAAGATTTATTTATTTATTTATACAAGAACCGGGATACAGGCCAGATGTGCAGGAGGGTGAGAGGATTCACCAGAGACAGCGGGGAACAGAACAGGCAGACTGAAGAAATACACTGCTGAGGGGAGCAGCGGGCGAGACAGGAGAGGTCTGCTCTCCATGTGGGACCCTTGCTATCCTGCCGGGATCAAACTGGTGCTGCAGAGGCTGCAGACAGCTTCACAGTATGGCTCTCAACCACCTGCACCACCAGGGAAGCCCCCTGGCTGCCATTCTTACTGCTTTTATTATTTTTCAAAACTTTTTAAAAAGATTTTTTCATTTATTTATACAAGAACAGGGGTACAGGTCAGAAGCACGGGATGGTGAGAGAATTCACCAGAGCCAGAGCTGGGAGCGGAACAGGCAGATGGACGAAGACACTGCTGAGGGGAGCAGTGGGTGAGGCAGAAGAGGTCTGCGCACCATGTGGGTTTCTCCCTGGCTGGGGGAATCAAACCGGCGCTGCTGAGCTGCGGACAGCTTTGCAGCGCGGCGCTCAATCACTGCGCCACTGGGGAGGCCTTTTTCAAATCTTTTTTCCAAGTTCTCTTATCATTTAGAGTAAGAGTTGTATATTATGCTTCCTCTGAAATTTATTGCAATCTAGCTTAATAATCCTATGATCCATGTAAATCTACCCAGAATGTAATAGTAACTGAGTTTTACTTTTGTATCTCTAACCCCATAAATGTTTATAACCGGTTGATGTAAAACAAAACTGCAGATACTTAACAATCATCAAGAGTTTGCTATCTCCAGTATACGCTCATGCATTAAATACTATAAACTCATAACAGTAAATTAGAAATTGTTATGGTTGTTCTATAAGAACTTCAGAATCATCCACATCCAACTTTGGAATCATTTAGTTTAATCTCTCAGGGTGCAAACTAAATCCTGGGGCTCATAAACTAAATTTAATAGGTGTCTCTCAGTTCACTGGATTTGATTGTTGATTGAAGAACACAACTGGCACTGTTGGCAAGCAATGCCTCAAAATAATATCAAAATAATATCAACATCATGCACTTTTTTGTACTTCATTCCAATTCTGAAAATACTGTACATACATTTTATCTTTTATATACAGCAGTGTATATAATTTTTTAAAGATTTATTTATGTATGCATACAAGAACTGAGGTACAGGTCAGAGTGGGGGTGAGTGAGAGGATTCACCAGAAATAGTGGGGAGCAGAATCGGCAGATCTACTGAAATACACTGCTAAGGGAAACAACAGGCAAGAAGGAGAGGTCTGCTGCACTCAGTGCATGTAATTTAAAGGAATAGGTTCACAACTCCTTGGATGTGTGTTACCATCCTACCCAAGCATCAATATTCCCTTAACATAAACCATTGCTCCCTTCCTCCTTTGTTCCTACCCTCATCTTTCCTCTCCCTCTAGTATATTTTTAGAGCTGTCATATTTTTAGAGCTTATTTTGGTTTTGTTTTGTCAGTTCTTTTTTGTTTTATTTTGTTTATTTACTCTATATTCATATTAATGACATAGTGAATTTGTCTTTCTCCAATTTATGTCACTTAGCATAATCCCCTTCAGTTCTATCCATGTTGTTTCTAATGACAAGTGTTCATCTTTTTATTATAGTTGTATGCATATATACATCTGGATATAAATAGAACATCTTAGTTCAATGCTCTGTGGATGGGCATTTAGGTTGTTTTCATAACTTAATTCTTGTAAACAGTGATGCAATGAACATAGGAATGTGTGTATCCCATCAAATTAGTGATTTTGTGGTCTTTGGGTAAATATTTCAAAATGTAATTGCTGGATCATATATATGGTATGTCTGCTTTTAATATTTTGAGGAACCTCTGTGAGGTGTTCCATAGGTGATTATGTTTTTGATATGGGTCATTGTCACTAAGTGTGGTAATATCTCAGAGGGATTTGATTTACATTTCCCTGATAATTATTAATGTTGGACATTTTTTTCTTAGGCCTGTGTTAACCATCTATATATCTTCTTTGGAGAAATGTCTAGCTCTTCTGCCAACTTTTTTGTGTTTTCTTTGTTTACCTTTGGTTGTATTGTATGAATTATTGGTAGG
The DNA here is from genome assembly GCF_964194135.1 of Talpa europaea. NCBI lineage: Eukaryota > Metazoa > Chordata > Mammalia > Eulipotyphla > Talpidae > Talpa > Talpa europaea. The sequence continues at coordinate 101,262,837 of NC_140068.1, read as the reverse complement.
TCTTGGATAATCGCCCCTTGTCAGATTATGATATGCAAATATTTTCTCCCATCAGTAGGATGTCATTTTGCTTTAATAATAGTTTCTTTTGCTGTACAGAGGTTCTTGAGCTTAGTGTAATTCCAGTTATTTATTTTTGCATTTGTTTTCCTTGCTGTTAGATTTGAGTCTCTAAGGACCTCCCTGTAGTCAATATCATGTGTTATTTTGCCTATGTATTCTTCCAGGCAATTTATACTTTCCAGTCTTACATAAAAAAATATATTTAATCCATTTTGAGTTAATTTGTGTATGGTATAGAAAGTAGTCTATAGTCATTTTTCTTTATGTGGTTGTCCCATTTTCCCAGCACCATTGGTTGAAGTGATTTTCTTTTCTCCATTGTATCCTTTGGCTCCTTATTCATATATTAATTGTTCATATAAATGTGAAGTTATTTGTGAGGTCTCAATTCTATTTCATTGATTGTTGTGTGTCCTTTTTATTTTATTATCACACCATTTTAATTAATTTAGTTTTGTAGTGTAGTTTGAAGTCTGGGAGTGTGTCCTCTTGTTTTTTTGGTCAAGATTGCCTTGACCAATCACGGTCTTTTGTGACCCCATACTTTCAATAATGTTTTCTTTGTTTCTTTGAAGAACTCCTTTGAAACTTGCATTCTGATTTTACTACATATTGACATTACATATTACTTTGGGGCAAGTTGGACATTTTAGCCATATTAATACTTGTCATCCACAAGAAAAGAATATCTTTTTTATTTCTATGTTGTCTATATCTTTTAATAATAGTTTTCATTGAATTGGCCTTTCACCTCCTTTTTTAAGACTCATTATTTGATATTTAATTCTTTTTGATGTTACCATATGAGATTATTTTCTTGATTTTATTCTCTTTTAGTTTATTATTTTCATATGGGGATGCATCACACTTTATTATCTTGATTTTGTAGCCTATAAATTTACTGATTTTTTATAAGACTTATTTATTTAATTAGCATACAAGAACTGGGGTGCAGGCCAGAGGAGTGGGGGGTGAGAGGACCCACCAGAGACAGAGTAGGGAACAGACTAGGTTGACTGACTGAAATACACTGCTGAGGGGAGCAGTGGGAGAAACAAGAGAGATCTGTTGTGCCATGTGGGTAGTCCCCCGGGCCGGGGATTGAACTTGTGCTGCAATGGCTGTGGACTGCCTCATAGGCTGCATTTTAACACCCTGTGCCACCAAGGAGGCCCTACTGATTTTTTTTTTTTCATATGACTTTTTCTTTAGTGATTTCTTGAGGGTTTCCTATGTATACTATTATGTCACTATTATGTGAATAGTGATAGTTTACTGCTTCTTTTCCAATTTGGGCAAGTTGGACTCCTGCAATCTTTACTATTATATGTCTTGCTGTAGTTTTCTTTCATTATGGTAATTTGGTATTCTTTTAGATTTCTGTATGACTACTTTAATTTTCTTCTTTAGGATTGGAAAGTTCTATTCAATTATTTCCTTGAATAGTTTCTCAGTTTGTTACCTCTCTCATCACCTTCTGGGATTCCTTGACTCTTACATTTCCTTTCCTCATGGTATCAAATATTCTTAAAGTGTCTATTCATTCTTTTTCCTTTATCCATCTCTTTACTTTTCTTTTTTGAGATATATATATATATATATATATATATCCCCTGCAGAGTACTGATTCATTCTTCATTTTTACTATTCTATTTTTGTGGTTTTTTCCAGAATTATTTAGCTCCTTCAATGAACTTTGACTATCCTGCAATTCTTTAATTTTTTTTTCTTTAAAGATTCATTCTCATTCCTCAATTTGTTGATTATATTTCTCACATTATTGTTTTTCCTTTCTTCATTTTCTCTTATGTATTTGAGTGTTATCATTATGTCATCTGAATTCTTTATCTTTCAGGCAGGCGTATTTTTCTGTGTTAGTGCTGTTGGTTTCTGGAGGCTGATTTCTTTCTGTGGTATATTTTTCCCAGTAGGGCTTGCATGATTGCATGTAGTTTTCTTTCTTTCAATTGTTTGCCTTCAGCTTTGCTCTATGCTTCAAGCCTCTGTACCCTGGTGCTAGTGGGCATGATTTATGAATGCATTTGGCATCATATGGATATACTGTTTAAGCCTGGGCTGCTTTGGCTGATGGTCAGAGGTGTGGGTGAGGACTCCTGCACCTCCTCCCTCCTCTCCCTTCACTAGTCCAGTGCTGAAGACAGATAGGATTTCCAGGTGCTCAACCCAGGACATTGGGGGGCCACTAAATTTGGAGCTGGTGTTCTCATCTGGGTTGGCATCTGTCAGATAACTGCCAGATGTCAGTGGGTGGTGCTTCCAGGCTCTTCTACAGTGTTAATGGAAACACAGGACAGGTAAGACTTGAGGGTAGGAGCTTCCCACACCAGTAGTGATCTGTGATTTGTCCCAGAAGCTTCTGCCTACCCAACCTCACAGTATGTAGGATGGGATCAAAGGATCAAAGCTTCAGCCTGGAGTAATTAAGAATCTTTTTTTTTTTTTTTTAAGATTTATTTATTTATTTATACAAGCACTGGGTACAGTCAGAAGCGCAGAAGGGTGAGAGAATTCACCAGAGCCAGAGTAAGGAGCAGAACAGGCAGACAGACGATGAAGTACACTGCTGAGGGGAGCAGCGGGCGGCAGGAGAGGTCTGCGCGCCATGTGGGATCCTCACCCGGAAGCCGGGGATCGAACTGGCGCTGCAGAAGCTGCGGGAAGCTTCGCAACCCAGCGTGCAACTGCAGCGCCACCGGGGAGGTCCGTAATTAAGAATCTTACAAAAACAAAACAAAGTGGGAGGGGGATTGCATTTTGTTTGCTCCCAAGAAATTAGTGGCTGCTATTTTAGCCTAGTCCACTGGTGAACACCACAAAGCTGAGAGGCTTAGGAAAACAGGGGTCAACTATCTCCTTTGATGTGGTATCTCAGGGAAAAGAAAAAAAAAAAGTAATGGAAAGAGGGTAAATGAACCATAAAAAAATCGCTTTGGGTCGAAAGGATATTTTGATAATGTTAATTCTTCCAATACATGAGCAGGGCATATCTTTCATTTCTTTGTGTCTTATTTCACTTAATCTTGTTTTATAGTTTTCTTTGTATAGGACTTTTACCTCTTTTGTTAAGTTTATTCCCAAGTCTTTTTTTTTTTTTCAGTAATAAAAGGAATCGTTTTCTTGATTTCTTCTTCAGATTTATTTTTTGTATATAGGAAAGCTACTGATTTTTGTTTCTTGATTATGCATCCTGCTACTTTACTAAACTGGTTGATTGTTTGATTAATTTTTCTTAGGAGTTTCTGGGGTTCTTTATGTATACTATCATATCATCTGTGAATAGTGATAGTTTTACTTCTTCCTTCCCTATTTGGATTCCTTGTATATCTTTCTCATGTCTTATTGTTCTGGTTAGGACTTCCAACATTGTATTGAAAAGCCATCCCACAAAAACAATTTACAGGGCCTCCCTGGTGGCACAGGAGATTAAGCATCACACTGTGAAGCTGTCCACAGCCTCTGCAGTGCCAGTTCAATCCCTGCGAGCTGGCAAGAATCCCACATGGAATGGCAGACCTCTCCTGTGGGGCCTGCTGCTCCCCTCAGCAGTATATTTCATCAGTCTTCCTGTTCTGTGACCCACTCTGTCTCCAGTGAATCTTCTCACCCTCCCATGCATCTGGCCTGTACCCCAGTTCTTGCATAAATAAATAAATAAGTAAATAAATAAATAAATAATTTTTTTAAAAAAAGCAATTTACAGATTCAATGTTATTCCAATAAAAATTTGAATGACATTCTTCAAAGAAATAGAACAAATATTGTTGAAATTCATATGGAGCCTCCAAAACCCTCAAATAGCCAAAGCTCTCCTGAAAAAAAAAAAAAAAAAAGAGAAGGGAATGGAGATATTGCAATCCCAGACTTCAAACTATACTACAAAGCCATAATCATCAAAACTGCATTGTATTGGAACAAGAGCAGACGTACAGACCTATGGAACCAAATAGAAAACCCAGCAATAGATCCATAGATTTATGATCAACTAATCTTTGACAAAGGAGTAAAGAACATGCAATGGAGCAAAGAAAGTTAGTTCAATAAATGGGGCTGGGAAAACTGGGCTGTTACATGCAAAAGAAGGAAGTTTGACTACTACCTCACACACAAAAAACTCAAAATGGACCTGAAACCATGAAATACATAGAAGGAAATATAGGTGAAACACTACATGACATACACCTCAGTAACATCTTTAAAGACACACCACCCAAAGCAGTGATAGTGAAGGAAAAGAGAAACAGCTGGGACAATATCAAATTAAAGAGCTTCTGTACAGCAAAAGAGACAGTACCCAAAACAAACACCCCACTGATTGGGAGAAAATTTTTGCACACAACACTAATTATTAGGGACTGCTCTCAAAAATGTATAAAGAGCTAATAAGACTTCACAAAAACAAAGTAAATAACCCAGGCAAAAAATGGGCAGATGAGGTAAAAAGAAATTTCTCCGAAGAGGAAATGCAAATGGCCAACAGGCATATGAAAAAATGTTCAACATCACTTGTAATGAGGGAAATGCAAATCAAAACTTCAATGAGATACCATTTACACCAGTGGGAATGGCACATATTAAAAAAAAAAAAAGAACTAACAACAAAAAATGTTGGTGAGGATGTGGAGAAAAAGGAACTCTCCTGCTCTGCTGGTGGGAGTGGAAACTGGTCTAACCACTATGGAAAGCTGTGTGGAGGTTTCTCAATCTGTTGAAAATGGAGCTTCCATATGATCCAACAGTTCCACTCCTAGGTATTTACCCAAAGGACACAAACATTAATTCAAAAGGGCACCTGCACCCCAATGTTTATAGCAGTCCTGTTTACAATAGCTAAGCTATGGAAACAACCCACATGCCCTGAAAATAGATGACTAGATCAAAAAGAGGTGGTACCTATACATAATGGAATATTACTCAGCAATCAAAAAAATATAAACTCATGAAATTTGCAGCTACATGGATGGAGCTGGAAGGGATTATGCTCAGTGAAATAAGCCTGAAAGAAAAGGAAAAATACCAGAAGGTCTCACTCATAACAGTAATTTAGAAAACCTAAATAAGGGATAAACCAGAGACACACTACAGGGAGGGAGAAGAGAGTAGGATCAAAACAAGGGTGGTGGGAATTTTACGGAACTATAACCAAGGTGAAAATGCATACATTGCACAAAAATGAAAAATGATGTAAATAATATACAAATTAAATAAAAATACAAAATTTGTGTATTAAGGCTCTGTCCCCTCCTAGGAGTTGAGACCAGAATTTTAGCCTTGCTGTCAGGCACAGGAAGGCTGAGAGTTATGCACCTTTGAGTTAAACTGTTTGAGTCACTCCTAGACATATCTCGTGGGAGAGAATGTAAAAAAAAAATTCTAGAAAAGTTTCTCATGCTCTCTCCTCTCCTGAGATGCAGGCTGTAAGGGCTGCAGTTACAATTTTTCAACTCTTTGGTGACCAAGAGTCTCTGGGAATCTCTGATGCTTATGAGAACATTAGTAGCCCTGGGCTGCAGTCTGGTCAGTGATGGCAGTGGCAGCAGCAGCTGTGACGGTGGTGGCAAAAGCCACAGTGATAGCCACGGCTAGTTGTGATGCCAGATGCTTATGGAGAGTGGTGTCTTTCTCTAACTTTGAATCTTCGTGGAGAAGTTTTGATGTCCACTTAGAGGAGTCCTGGTTTTACCAGGAGCTTGTAACCATCTCCTTTTTTTTTTTTTTAAGATTAACACACAAGTGCCTCCGGGGTGGCACAGCGGGTTGAGTGCCACACTGTGAAGCTGTCCACAGCCTCTGCAGTGTGGGTCTGGATCCTGAACGGCCAGGGAGAAACACACATGGTGCAGCAGACCTCTCCTGCCTTGCCCGCTGCTCCCCTCAGCAGTGTTTTCAGTCTGTCTGCTTGTTCTGCTCCCTGCTCTGTCTCTGGTGAATTCTCACCCTCCCGTGCCTCTGACTGTACCCCAGTTCTTGTATAAATAAATAATTTTTTTAAAAAGACTAACACACAAGATTAAGAACAGGATTCAGTGGTTTTGTATGCACAAGGACATTAAAAACCGAACTCCTGCAAAAACTCCCCCTACTTCATTTGGAGAATTTCAGTGAATTGAAGGTAATTGTAGTTCTGTTACTACGCAGATCTGAGGCTGTTCAGGTCCTGTTTTCCACATTTCTCTATTTATTGGCAATAACTTTCTTACTATGGTCAAATTGTTAGTTCTAAACCAAAATAAAAGAAAAAGTTTAATAGGGGTCTCCTAAGGTGCAAGGGGTTCAGTCTAAGCACTATAAAGCTATAGCCAGCCACTATAACATGAATTTGATCCTCAACCAGGGGAGCTACCCACAAAGCATACCAGACCTCTCCTGTCTTGCCCACTGCTTACCCTCAGCAGTGTATTTCAGTAGATCTGCCTGTTCTTCTCGCCACAGTGTCTCTGGTGAATCCTCTCACTCTCCACAACTCTGGCCTACACCCCAGTTCTTGTATGCATAAATAAATAAAAATAAATCTTATAAAAAAGAAAAAGTGAAATAGGGGGAAATCTAAGCTTATCATAAAGTAACACTTATCACTAAAATTCCCTTAGAATTATAAGGAATTTATTACATAAACTTATTAAAATTTTAGTTTGCTCAGATGAGATAGTTAGTAACTGCTCTCTGGAATAGTGAGCTTTGGTTTCTCTATTATTAGCTTTTATAAAAACCAAACCATAGTCAATAATGATGGAGGTATTGCAAAAATGCCTTTATTTTAAATCCTGATTTTTCTTGGTAAAGAGACCTCTCAAATACTTTAAGGTTGTACCTCACTAAGATATATCAATTTCTTTGTAATTTTTCTTGAATTTTAGTTTTTTCGCACTTTGGTTGATGTATATATATTTTTTCCTTTCACACTTTAGATTTTATATTTGTGTTACCTTCAGTGTTAACTCCATTGTTCATCCTACTGATAACAAACTGCCAGGTGACTCATCACAACTCTCACTGGGACAGGTCAGGAAATACTGTGCCATGCAGTTTTTCAGGTACATGGTATTTTCTCAAATTTTATTTCTAACAATATTTTAAAATTATATGTCAAAACAAGAGATAATACTTCCCCTTTAATATTCAACAATTTTATTGATAACCAGCTTGTTTTAATTCCATTAGTTTTACCACTTACACAACTTGGAATAGGGTAAAATGCTAGTACATACATTTAAAAGAAATGAGCAAGGCCTCCATGGTGGTGCAGCGGTTGAGCGCTGGGTTGCGAAGCTGCCTGCAGCTTCTGCAGTGCCGGTTCGATCCCCGGCTGCTCCCCGGCCACCAGAGGAGGGTCCCACATGGCGTGCAGACCTCTCCTGCCGCCCGCTGCTCCCCTCAGCAGTGTACTTCGGTCCTTCTGCCTGCTCTGCTCCCCGCTCTGGCTCTGGTGAATTCTCTCACCCTACCACGCTTCTGACTGTACCCAGTGCTTGTATAAATAAATAAAATGAATGAATGAATGAATGAATGAATAAAACTTTTTTTTAAAAAAAGAAAAAAGCAATTGACTAAAGGATTTCACATTGCTTTATATTTATTGTTTTCATCAACCTATTGTCACCGATATTATCTTTTTTCTTTTTCATTTTTTATTTTAACATTTATCATTTTTGACATTTTTTAGACAATATTTGCTTCTCCCCACCCCCTCAGATTGAGTCCCCATAGAATCTCCTTCCCCAAGGTTCACGTGCACCATCACCACAGTCCCCTGTGCTCCTCCCTCCCTCCCTCTCACCCCTCTCCCTCCTCCTCCCCTGCAGGATGTCTCTGGTTTGTAATTGTCTGTTTTTGCTTGTTGTGCTTTGTACTGTTATTATTATTATTATTATTTTTTACACTGATGTCTTATTTGGTTCCCCTATATTCCTGTTATAAGTGAAACTGATATTTTTCTTTTTCCTTCTGGCCTAGTTCACTGAGCATAATTCCTTCTAGTTCCATCCATGTTGCTGCGAATGACATGAGTTTATATTTTTTGATTGCTGAATAATATTCCATTGTGTATATATACCACAATTCTTGATCCAGTCATCTATTTTTGGGCATTTGGGTTGTTTTCAGGTTTTACCTATTGTAAAAAGTGCTGCAATAAACATAGGTGTACAGGTGCTCTTTTGAATCACTGCTTTGTGTCCTTTGGGTAGATCCCTAATAGTGGAATTGCCAGGTCATATGGTAGCTCCATTTTTGGTAGACTGAGGAAACACGAGACAGCTTTCTATAGAGGTTGGACCAGTTTGCACTCCCACCAGCAATGTAGGAGAGTTCCTTTTTCACCACATCCTTGCCAACATTTGTCATTGCTTGTTTTTTTGATATGTGCCATTCTTACTGGTGTAAGGTAGTATCTCAGTGTGGTTTTGATTTGCATTTCCCCAATTATAAGGGATGTTGAACATTTTTTCATATGCCTATTGGCCATTTGCATTTTCTCTTTGGAGAAATGTCTTTTGAGTTCTTCTCCCCATTTCTTGACTGTATTGTTTATTTTGTTTTTGTTGAGCTGTGTGTCACCTATATTTTCAATGTAATTCATACAGAATAATCGGTACTTCTCCTTTTTCCAAACTTAGCTGATTTTCCTATTTTCAATTGTTTTCCATGAATTCTCTATTAAATGCACAGTCATGCATCACTTGTTGATGATTTGGTCAACAGTGCACTGTACATACAGTTTTCCCAACAGGCCATAATACATAATTTAGGTATGTAGTAGGCTACACTCTCTAGCTCAGTATTTTACACTCTGTGACATTTGCCCAAAATTGCCCAATATGAATTTTTCATAAAGTTAAGCTATAATCCCCATTGTTAAGCAATCATGACTGTAATAATAAGCCAGATTTTCCCTCTCTCTTTCCCCCATTCTTGGTATATTGTTGATCTTTGAACATATTATTCATTTATTCATTTATTTATTTATTTTTTAATAGATGAACTGGTGTGTGGGTGTCACAGTATTCACCAGAGACAGTGGGGAGCAAATCAAACAGATTTAATGAAATACACTGCTGAGGGGAGTAGCAGGTGAGACAGGAAAAGTCTGGTACACCAGGTGGGTTAGCTCCCTCACCTAGGATTGAACTCAGGCCTTAGCAGTGAAAACACTGAGACTTAACCACTAGGCCATGAGGGAGGCCCTGAACATATTATTTTAGATAATGTGAAGAAGTATTGCAAATATTTTCATATTCTGGATAAGAATGATTGTAGAAATGAAACTGTCACAACTAATGACTTAGCAAAGATATCAGGAGTATAAATTGTTGACCGTTGTTATTTAGTCCATAGAATTCAACAGAAAGAAATATAATTGGCATTGCTTAGGAGAGCAATTTAATGCAGAACACTTTATGTATTTCAGTGTTGAAAACTTATAATCTTCTAGAATTCATAAAAAAATAAAAAATGGACATTTTAGAGTCAAAATTATGACAAAAATAGTGTAAGATCAAATAGATAAGATGAAATTTGTAAAGAAACTTGTAAGTATGCAGGTGATAGGAACTTTCAGAAAGATTGAAGAGCAAATATCTACTGGGAACTGACAAATGTTGTAAATTTTTTCTTCACAGAGAAATATAACATTGGATATTAAGGTTGTTAGCAACTGGATCTATAGTGATGTGCCTCTGGACTCAGTCTGGGGTGGTGATAATTAAATACAACTTAATAGTGCCTGACAGGGTGTTGCTCCTTGAAGAAGAAGACAAAATGGTAACAAAAGATATGATAATGAACTGAGAGGCAAAAATGTAACTGGAGAAATTTGATTTACCATCACACAAAAATTTCAGTTTCTCACATACTCTCTTATCATCCCAAGCATTCACAGTAGTGACTTCTCCAGAGCCTACTGCTCCTCTGTTGTGATATTTCTTCCACTTTATTTAGTTTTGGTCTCCAGAAGCATTCACCGACCCCCATACAACCTTATTTAGATTCATTAAGTCAATTTATACCTGAGTGTTATAAACACTGATTTGGTGACAAAGATCTGCTTTGAAGATCTGTTGGGCCATGTAGTCTGTTATGCAGTATTCAGGACTAAGTGAAATATCACATCTTCTGTTCTTTCCCAGGCGTAATCACACAGATAAAACATTCTCTCCTATAACATTCATCTCTCATTTTCCACTATCCTTTCCATATAAATTAATTTCTGTTATCTCCCAATTAAAAACGCGGCAAAATTTAGCAAAGTAATTTTAAAAAGTACAAGCAAAATATCTTCCTGCTAACCTGAATTTCTTTATATATTCTGTCATATATTTCTTTTATGGAAAACTTTGTTTCTTTTTTTTAAATTTTTTTTTAAAGATTTTATTTATTTATTTATACAAGAACCAGGTACAGACCAGATGCACGGGAGGGTGAGGGATTCACCAGAGACAGAGTGGGGAGCAGAACAGGCAGACTGATGAAATGCACTGCTGAGGGGAGCAGTGGGCGTGACAAGAGAGGTCTGCAGCTCCATGTGGGACCCTCGCCAGCTGGCCAGGATCAAACCGGTGTTGCAGAGGCTGCAGACAGCTTCACAGTGCAGCGCTCAACCGCCTACACCACCAGGGGAGGCCCTGTTTCTTATTTTTTTAATTTTGTTTTTTTTATTAAAGTAGTACCATTGTTTCATATTTTTGTTACTATTTTTTTTTTTAAAGATTTATCTATTTATACAAGAACTGGAATACAGGCCAGATTCACGGGAGGTTTAGAGTAGGGAACAGAATAGGCAGACTGATGAAATGCACTGCTGCGGGGAGCAATGGGCAAGACAGGAGAGGTCTGCCGCGCCATGTGGGACCCTCACCAGCTGGCAGGGATCAAACTGGTGATGCAGAGGCTGCACACAGCTTCACAGCACGGCGCTCAACTGCCTGCACCACCAGGGGAGGACCTATTTTTGTTACTATTTTCCTGATAAAGGATTTCTGCCCTTAGGGGTGGTCATTGTAGTTCTCCCAACACCATTATATCCATAATCCTCTGTCACGGTCTGTTATGGTGCCCACGGGGTTCTCATCTCTTTCCCTTTCCTTCCCTCTTCCCCTCCCTTCTTGGATCCCTCAGATATATGAAACATTTTCAAAGGTTGGTTATAAAGTGTGTCTTTGACCCTTTGTTTGGCTTTTCCACAGCCCATATATGAGTGGCCCCATCTGGTATTTATTTTTCTCTTTCTAGATTATTTCATTTAGAAAATTCCCTTCCAGCTCTAACCAAGTTGCTGTGAATGGCATAAAATTATCTTTTCTGATGCTGAGTAGTATTCCATCATGTATATATACAACACCTTGGGGCATTAAGGTTGTTTCCATGGCTTCGTTATTGTAATAATACTGCTATAAACGTGGGAGGACATGTTTCCTTACAAATTAGTGTTTTTATATTCTTTGGGTAGATACTTAGGAGTGGAATTGCTGGGTCACATAGAAGGTGCATTTTTAGTTTTTTGAGAGACTGCCACACTGTTTTTCAAAGTGTTTTGACCAGTCTGCATTTCCACCAACAGTGTAAGAGTGTTCCTTTTTCTCCACACCTTTCCAGCATTTGTTGTTTTTAATATAGGCCATTTAATATAGGCCATTCTCACTGGTGTGGGGTAGTATATCATGATTGTAGTTTTGATTTGCATTTCCCTGATGATAAGTGACATTGAGCAATTTTTTATCTTTATTATTATTATATATAAACATCATTTTTCATTTTTGCACAATATATGCATTTCATCTTCCCATAAAATTCCCACCACCCTTATTTTGATCCTACTCCCTTCACCCTGCCTACCCCCTCCCATAGTGTGTCTCTGGTTTATAGTTGCCTGTTGATTTTGATTTTTACGTTATTATAATTAGAATTTTTCCTGATACCTTATTTGGGTTTTCCAAATTCCTGTTATGAGTGAGGCCATCTGGTATTTTTCTTTTCCTTTCTGGCTTATTTCACTGAGCAAGATCCCTTCCAACTCCATCCATGTTGCTGCAAATGTGCAAATGTCCAAGAGGCATATGAAAAAATGTTCAACATCACTTGTAATCAGGGAAACGCTAATCAAAACTGCAATGAGACACCATCTTACAACAGTGAGAAGGGCACATATTAAAAAGACTAGTAACAAGTAATGTTGGTGAGGATATGGAGAAAAAGGAACTCTCTTACACTTCTGGTGGGACTGCAAACTGGTCCAACCACTATGGTAAGTTCTGTGGAAGTTCCTCAATCCGCTAAAAATGGAGCTCCCATTTGATCCACCAATTCCACTCCTATATATCTACCCCAAGGACATAAAAACATTAATTCAAAAGGACACCTGCACCGCTACATTTATTGTAGCACTATTTCCAATAGGTAAGCTGTGGAGACTTTGAGCATTTTTTAATGTACCTGTTGGCCTTCTGTTATGTCTTCTTTGGAGAAGTGCTTATTTAGCACTTCTGCCCATTTTTTTGATTGGGTTGTTCATTTTCTCTTTGTTGTATGAGCTCTTTGTAGATATTTGATAGCAGTCCCTTGTCAGATGTGTGGTGTGGAAATATTTTCTTTCATTCCGTGGGATGTCTACATTTTATCTACTGTCTCTTTTAGAATAGAAGCTTCTCATTTTGATGCAGTTCCACTTGTTTGTATTGCCATTCACTATCCTTGTCACTGGGGATAAATCTACAAAGATATTTCTGAAATTAACTTCATGGAGCTTTCTGCCTAAGTTTTCTGCTGTATATTTTATTGTTTCAGGTTTTACACCATCTTTTATACATTTTGAGTTGTTGGTGGGCTGGTTTCAACTTTTGCCAGTGGCAGTCCAATTTCCCTAGCACCATTTATTGAAGAGGACTTCTTTGTTTTAGTGTATATTCTTTGCTCCTTTGTCATATCGGTGAGGTTTTATTCCTGTGTTTTCAATTCTGTTCCATTGATCTGTAATGTCTGCTTTTGCTCCAGTACAAAGTTATTCTAATTATTAGGACTTCATAATATAGTTTGAAGTTTGCAATTGTAATATCACCATTTTCCCCCTTTTTGGTCTAGAAAGCTTTGGCTATACAGGGTCTCTTGTGATCCATATGGATTTCAATAATATTTATTACATTTTTTGAATAATACCATTGATATTTTCATTTGATTGCATTGAATCTGTAAATTACTTCAGGTAGCATGGCCATTTTGATCATGCTAATTACTCTGATCCCTGAGCAGACAAATAGATATATCATCAGTATTATGAACCATAAAAAAAATAAATTGAATATCATCAGAATGAAAACTCTTCTCTGTTAAATACAAAATGAAAAAAAAAAAGAAATTTCAGTCTTCAAGAAAATATTTGTAACTTATACGTTTGAAAAGGATTTTTATCTACAACATGTAAATAGTCCTTAAAACAACATCTTCTAAAAAGGACAAATCCTAAAAATAAATCCACACAAATAAAGTGAACCAATCTTTAGCAAAGTTTCAGTCAAGTTAATGAAGAAAGCATAGTCTTTTCTGTAATTAAGTTATAACAGGGGCCTCCCTGGTGGTGCAAGGGGTTATGTCATAGCTCCATGGTTATATTGTATCTATCCACAGTCACTAAAGCATAAATTTAATCCCTGGCCAGGGAGGTGACCCATATGGAGCAGTAGACCCCTCCTGTCTCACCCCTTGCTCCCATCAGGAGTGTATTTCAGTCAATCTGCCCATTCTGTTCCCCCATTCTGTCTCTGGCGAATCATCTCACCCCTCTCATCTCTGGCTTGTATGAATGAATAAATAAATCTTTAAAAAAATAGTTGAAACAACTGGACACTCACATGCAAAAAATAATGTAGCCATAGATATTACAACTTTCATCATGTTAACTCAAAATTGACCATAGACATAAATATAAACCACAAACTATATAATTCTATGAGGTCTCACAGGAGAAATTCTAGGTAACCTTCTACATGATTAAACAATAATTTAGATACAACACCAAAAGTGTGATACATGAGAGTAAGAAAGAAGTTGCATGCTATTAAAATGAAAAATCTCTGCAGTATGTGAGACACTCCAGAGAATGAAAAGACAAACCATTGACTTTGACTAGGAGAAAAAAAAAAAACTTGCAAAACGTATAGATGATTAGAAACTTGTATCTAATAAGTACACTTAAAAATTAACAGTAAATAATCAATTCTTTGCCTGCCTGTGACTATGCAGATGCCTCCTTTTCCTAATAAATCTGTCCTCTAAAAATATAAAAAATAAAATCAAAAGTAAACATGAGAACCTAATTGAAGATTGACAGAAGAGGGGCCTCACTGGTGGTGCAAGGGATTAAGTACTACATTATGAAGCAATCCGTGCAGCCTTTGCAGCATGAGTTTGATCCCCGGCCAGCCAGAGAACAACCCACATGGCAAAGCATACCTCTCCTGCCTCGCCTGCTGCTCCCCTCAGCAGTGTATTTCAATCAGACTGCCTGTTCTGTTCCCCACTCTGTCTCTGGTGAATCCTCTCACCCCCTGCATCTCTGGCCTGTACCCCAGCTCTTATATGCATAAATAAATAAATCTTAAAAAAAAGACTGACAAGATCTGAATATAACCTTAAAATACGTAAGTGCATGAAAGATGTTCAACATCACACACTATTAGGGAATTCCAAATTACAATAACAGTGGGATACTACCACATACTAATTAAAATGGATGAAATTCAAAACATTGACATTCAAAATATTGTCAGCTTCTTAAAATATATGAACAGGATGCAGATCAACTATTCCAAGATTAGAATTTACAAAAGGGTTGACTACAAAAAGATAGTATAAGACAGTTTATTGGAATAATGGAACAGTCATGTATCCCGAATTTTCTAGTGGCTACATGTGTCTGTACATGTGTTAAAAGGCATAGAACAGGAAAAAATAGTCAACTTCATTGAGGCCTCCTTCATGGCCTATGGGCCCATCATGAAAGCCTGAGTTCGATCCTTGGCCAGGGAGCTAACCCACATATGGCACGGCAGACCTTTCCTGTCTTGCATGCTGCTCCCCTTAACAGTGTATTTTAGTGACTATGCCTGTTCTGCACCCCATTCTGTCTCCAGTGAATCCTCTCATCCCCTATACCTCTGGCCTACACCCCAGTTCTTATATGCAAAAATACAAAAATGAACACTTTAAAAAATAAAAAGCTGACTTTGGGCCTCCCTGGTGGCTCAAGGGTTTAAGATGCAACCTATGAAACTAGCCACAGTCACTGAAGCAGGAGTTCAATCCCCAGCCAGGAAGCTACCCACATGTTGCATCAGACCACTCGTTACTCATCTGCTGCTCTTGTTAGCAGTGTATTTCAGTCAATCTGCCTGTTCTGCTCTCCATTCTGTCTCTGGTGAATCCTTTCAACACCCCCCACAACTCTGGCCTTTACCCCAGTTCTTTTTTTTAATGTCTTTTTTTAAAAGATTATTTTTTATACAAGAACCAGGGTGCAGGCCACATGCGTGGGAGGGTGAAAGGATTCACCAGAGACAGAGCGGGGAACAGAACAGGCAGACTGATGAAATACACTGCTGAGGGGAGCAGTGGGCACGACATATGGGACCCTCACCGGCTGGCTGGGATTGAACCCGCGCTGCAGAGGCTGCAGATAGCTTCACATTGCACTACTCAACCACCTGCGCCACCAGGGAGGGAGGCCCTGTACCCCAGTTCTTGTATGCATAAATAAATAAATCTTTAAAAAAAAGTTGACTTCATTTGATGTACTATAACAAAATATCCTCAAAAATATAAATGGCATGGGCCATCTCGATGGCTCAGGGATTAAAGTCAACACTATCAGGTTATCACCAGCCACTGTAGCACAAATTCAATCCCTGGCCAGGGAGCTGACCCACATGGCACAGCAGACCTCTCCTCTATGGCCCACTGTTTTCTTCAACAGTATATTTCAGTAGATCCACCTGTTCTATTCCCCACTCTGTCTCTGGTGGATCCTTTCACCCCCATCTCCCACACCTCTGGCCTACACCCCAGTTCTTGTATACAGAAATAAATAAAATAAATATTAAATATATGTGTATATATATGTGTATATATATATATATATATATATATACAAATGGTAAAATGTATAGAAATGAGTTGGTATTTCATGAGTCAATAAAGAGGACAAAGATGTAAATAAGTGAAGTAGATAAAATTCATGCAGAAGCTAAACGATAAACTTGAAAATATTTGCTTCCCTCTGAATGTCATACTGAGTTGTTAAATACCTAAGAATTCAATTATGCATTTATTTAAACTAATTTTTTTTGCATGTCATTTCATAGGCATATTAAACCCAAAGGTAAAAAAGATTATAAAATGAATATTTAATATCCCCTATTCCCATCCTTGCCAAACATTGCTGAAATTTCAACAGCTGTCAAACACAGACATTAGTTCCAAGTGTAAAGATACAGTGATAATATAATTACATGTATGACTATGTTTATATGTGTTTTATACATATATTTTATTAAACATGTCAGAAGCAACACATTTTTTTTTCACACTATGCCATATTTTGGAGAAACCATTTTTGAATGAGATAGAATTAGGGAGAACCATAAAAAAGAATAGCAAAAATTTCCCTTCTAATACAGAATTCATGGTATTACTAGATGTTTCATCCTACACTGGTCTACAGGTTTTATGATGTTCTTAGTAGAAGGTTTGGAGTTAGTGAGGGTTAACATCCAGATGTGCTTCTTCAGTCACTGGACAAGTAGTCAAAAGTCCTGAAAAAAGCCTGAAGAAAGGTCTTATGGATCCATCAAAGGAACCTTGTGAAAAGGTGTGAATGTGGGATTTATCGGTCATATTATAGAATGAGACACGCCCATCCTCATGTTCTAGGAAAATACACACTCTGGTAGGATTTACTTTTAAAGTAAGCTGTGTTTCTGGGGAGGTGAGTGCCCAGTATTCATCATTAAAACACCTAATGGTCCAAAAACCATCTTCAGGTTTTATGCAAATCCTCCCCTTCCTTATTAAATTATTCCTACAGATCCTCAGGTCCCAGGCTCTACTGTCATTGACTTCTACTTCCCAGTAACACCTCTCTGAAGTGATGATACAATGACCTAGCACACAGGGAAGAGAATAAAATCTTTGAGGCTCCATAGCTTCTCTCCCCAGGTGACACATCTGTTCCCTTCAGACAGGTATAAGGCAGTATGGGCTATGGCTGGATCCAGAAGAATATTCACTGAAAAGATAATCATTTAATTATTTTCATTTCTGAAAATGTTAGAATGATTCTTGAGACAGATACCTGTTCTTGCTGGAGATATCTTGTGACTTGTAGGAGATGAATAAATTCTCACATAAAGCCTGCTATATATCTGCCTTCCCTTAACAATTTCTCTTAGACAGTTTAAATATAAGGAGTAGAGATTGGGGGCCTCCCTGGTGGCGCAAGCAGTTAAGATGCAACCTATGAAGCTCTGCAGCCTCTGCAGGGAGAATTTTACCACGGGCCAGCCAGGAAGCAACCCACATGGCACAGCAGACCTCTCCTGATTTGCCTGCTGCTCCCCTCAGCTGTGTATTTCAGTCAGTCTGCCTATTCTGCCCCCAACTCTGTCTCTGGTGAATCCCCTCATCCCCCACACCTCTGGCCTGTACCCCAGCTCTTGTATGCATAAATAAATAAATCTTAAAAAAAAAGAGTAGACACCCTTGTAGATAATCTGGGAATAACTCACCAGGCTGGAAAAATTCTTTCCTCCAATCTGAAAAGAACACAAATATGCATTATGAGACCTAATATTTAAATTTCCTGATAAAAATATAATTTCTTCCTACTAGCATTCCTTTTGCTAATGTCCCAAATCTATTATTTACTTTTGTTGGATTTATGGTTTTCTTGGTTATTAGTAATAAAAATTTCTATAAGAAATTAATTTCTTTAATTCATATTTTCTGTGTTACAGACTACAGATGTTCCCAAGAAACAATTATTCTCTCAAACAAAAACTTTCATGTTCTCCCTCAAACTCATTGAATTTAGGTGAGACTATAAGACAGAGTTATGATTGATAAATTGTGAATAGCAGGTATTAATATCATTTCTTTTTGACAATAAAATCATTCATATTATATCTTCATTCTCATTATTATTGTTAAATTTTTCCACCCCTCTCTCTGGGCTATGACACTGGAAACAAAGGCCCTAAAAGTGGAAAAGACAGAGACTGGGAAAATTAGTGTTCTCAGAATTACTGTCCTGAAGTGCGTTGGTCAGGAGAGTGACCAGTCAGGTATTTGTATATTATAATTTGTATGAGTAAGGAATATCATACATTGTGTTGAAATACTAAATTATTACAGTTAATTTTTTATGAAACTCAGTTGATAATATTGCTCATTGCTGAATGTGCTATAAAATACATATGTTGAATTATAAGACTATATACATAAAAGCTAAACAATGTTATAGTTCAATGTTACTTCTATAAAATTTTATTTAAATATTAAAGTATTGGGTCTCCCTGGTGGTACAAGGGGTTAAGACGTAACCTATGAAGCTATCCGAAGCCACTGCAGTACAAGTTCGATTCCTGGCCAGGGAAATTCCCACATGGCACAGCAGACCTCTCCTTTCTCACCCACTGTTCCCCTCAGCAGTGTATTTCTGTAGATCTGCCAGTTCTGTTCCCCACTCTGTCTCTGATGAATCCTCTCACACCCCACACCTCTGGCCTGTACCCCAGCTCCTGTATGCATAAATAAATAAACAAACATTTAAAAATATTAAAGTATTACAAAGAACACTTGTGGTTTTGGTTTAGTGCTTAGGCAATATAACTTAGAAAAGAGATAAAAATGACTGCCTATGTAGACATCCATGAGCTTATAGGATCGAACTGGTGCTGCAGAGGCTGCTGGCAGCTTCGCAACCCAGCGATCAACCGCTGCGCCACTGGGGAGGCCCTGTTCTTGATATTCTATTAAATATTTATATTTTAAATGTTTATTCACCTTTTAAAAACATAAAGCAAAATAAAATACTACAAAACATTTTGTAATTTTCAGGGTTTGAAGGGTGGCTTTTGCTAGAACAAGAGTAAAAAAACTGCAACTCAGGGGCCAAATTCAGTGTACCTATTTTAGAAAGTATGTATTTTTGGGATACAGCTATGCCAATTTATTAGGTATTACATATGGGGACTTTTGAGCTAAAAGTGCATAATTGAGTAATGTGGCATATATCATTTATCCTATAAGCTCTAAAATATTTACAATTTGGGCCTCCCTGGTAGCGCAGCGGTTGAACGCTGTGTTGCGAAGCTGCCCGCGGACTCTGCGGCGCCGGTTCTATCCCCGGCTGCTCCCCGGCCACTGGAGGAGTGTCCCACATGGTGCGCAGAACTCTCCTGCCGCCCGCTGCTCCCCTCAGCAGTGTACTTCGGTCCTTCTGCCTGCTCTGCTCCCCGCTCTGGCTCTGGTGAATTCTCTCACCCTCCCGTGCTTCTGACTGTACCCAGTGCATGTATAAACAAAACAAACAAACAAATAAATAATAAATAAAAACATGCCTCTATAAAAAAATAAATAAAAATAAAATATTTACAATTTGACCATTTACAGAACAATTATGACACGCTTTTTTTATAGACAACCCAAAATATGAGATAAAATTTTAAAATGAATTTTTTGATACAAGGCAATAGTGCAATTTCTTCTTTGAAAAAAATAAATTGAGGTAAATGACATATTAAGATGGTGAACTTTGTATTATTCTTTCAGTTGTTTAAGGAAAAAAATCAAGAAAGATGTATAAGAAAATAAATAAAAAATATGCCTATAGCTACACATTGAATATAATCATTGAAACATGAAATTAATTGGAAAGAAATTTGTGAGAAACTTATTAAATTTTTTTTAAATGTGACTAATAACATTATGAGGACTTGTGGAATGAATGAATAACTTGTCAAATCATATTCCAAAAATAGTAATAAAATGGAAAAATTGCAAAAAATATTGCCATTTTAAAACTCTGGGTATTGAAAAAGACATCCCAAATTGAGAAAAATAATGTATCGTTTAATAAGAGACTGTTCATGAAAAGATGTTCTCTGTTTACAACAGAAATAAGTTGTAAACAAAAAATAGAAGAGAATTTTAGATTGAAACAAAATTTTGTATATGAAAACATATAATTAATCTGTTAATCAAAATTGTTATTATCAAGACATGCTGTATGCAGATAAAAACAGTGCCTGAAATAAAACTTAAAGTTTTCTGTCTCACTCCTATTCATCTATCCTGAAAACTCAAAAATACTAATTCAAAAGGAAAATTGTACTCCCATGTTTATTGCAGATTTATTTACTATAGATAAATTATGGAAACAACGTAAGTGCCCCAAAACGGATGAGTGGATCAAGAATATGTGGTATACACATATATAATGAAATATTACACAGTGATCAAAAAAGATTCATGCCATTGGCAGCAACATGGATGGAGCTAGAAGGGATAATGTTCAGTGAAATCAGTCAGAAGAAAAAAGATAAATACCAGATGGTGTCACTAATATCTGGAATATAAAGTAACTAAGCTAAAAGTCAGATAAAGACAAGTTTGCAAACTAACTCTTGAAAGCTCACTACAGAACTGAAGCACCCATGAGGGAGGGGTGGGGAAAAGAAAAGAACAAGGATGGAGGGAAACACAATGAACTATGGTAGTAGACTATGGCTGACTTGGTAGTGGATGCACTGTGGGGGGCAACCAAATATTATCTCAATTAAAATAAATAAAATTGGTAGAACTAGCCTCAACATATAAAGTTCTATATGTTTGAAGTGAAAAAGAAAATTATCTTAAACTAACAACCAAAATATGAATGAAATTTAGAAAATAATTCCATTGACAATTGAATAAAATAACAAGTACTTTGGATAAATTTAATTTAAAAATGGAAGACATTACAAAGCTATAAAACATTACTGAGCCAACTAAAGAAAATGTAAATAAAAAGAGAAACTTTCCATTGCTGAAATAGCAGTTCACCTTAAATTTATCTACAGATTCAACAATATTTCTTTAAAAGTCCATATTTCATTTGTTGCAGAAATTTTTAAGTAGATTCTAAAATTTTTATGATGATGTAATGTAACCAGAAGTGAAACTTCTTTAAAAAGGTGATTAAAATGAGAAAACTCAAGTGTTTCAATATCAAGACACACAAAGATATGATAAAGGAGAGATTGAGCTATAACTGAACTAAAACAATCTAGATGGCCTCAATAGCAGACAAAAGCAAAATAGCTGATAGGATCAGAAAACTCTAATGAACAATGGTGGAAGACAGGCAAATAGCCCAACAATGATAAATAAAAAGCAAAATAATGAATATTGTAAGAGTTCTTTGGAAAAATTTAAAGAGAAACTATTCATTTTATGTAGGTGGCCAAAGATGTGAGAAAGACATTGAAAATTTAAATATTAAAATTAAATAATAGCTGAGAATCTACCTAATTTTGAAAAGGAATCATGTATCATAGCCCAAGATGCTCAGTCTCAAAGAAAAATAAATTCAAGCAGACAGACTCCAAGACATTTGGTAATCAAAATTGTTAAAGCTAGTGAATGATAAGAAAAATGCAAAAGAAAAAATGAGTTAATACAAAGGAATGCAGCAAAAGTACTATTAAGAAGGAAGTTATTTGCAATAAAGACATATCAAGAAGCAAGAAAAATCCCAAATAAATAGCTTAGCATTACACATAAAGCAAATTGAAAAAGAACAGACATAACTAACAGCTAGTTGAAGTATAGAAATAATAAAAAATAAAGTGGTAATTAGTACAATAGAAATTAAAAGGACTATACAAAAGATCAATGAAATTAAAAGTTGGTCCTTCAAGATTAACAAAATTGATAAACCTCTAGCTGGGCTAACAAAAAAGAGAGAAAACTTTATAATAAATAGAATGATAAATGAAAGAGGAGAAATTATTACACATATAATAGAAATGCAATCATGAGTTTATTATTAACCATTACATGCCAACAAATTCAATGATTTTTGAAGAAATCATTATATTTTAGAATAATACAGTTAACCAGGAAGAAAGCAAAAACTTGAATAGACCAGTGATAATTATGGAAATTGAAAATTAATAAAAGATCTTCCCCCTAAATATAGAAGTCCAGGGCCAAGTGGCTTTAAAAGTGAATTTCATTCACTTTTAAGAACTTATGAAAGGGCCTCCCTGGTGGCACAAGGTGTTAAGCACAGCACTGTGGAGCTGTCCATGGCCACTGCAGCACGAGTTAGATCCCCGGCCAGGGAGCTGACCCACAGGGGCTTGCAGCCCTCTCCTGTGTCACCCGCTGCTCCCCTCAACAGTGTATTTCTGTCAATCTGCCTGTTCTGTTCCCCCCTCTGTCTCTGGTGAATCCTCTCACTCCCTGCACCTCGGGCCTGTACCCCAGTTCTTGTATGCATAAATAAATAAATATTCAAAAAAATAAACTTAAGACAATTTTACCTAAATTATCTAAAAAATCAGGCAAGAGGGAATATTTCCTAACACCTGATATGATGCCAACATTACCCTAATACCAAAACCAGATGAGGGCATTAGGCATCACCAAGAAAAAAGAAAATTATACTACAAATATCTTTGATGACTATAGATTCAAAATTCTCAAAAAGTACTAGCTAATCAAATTCAGATATACATTACAAGGATTTCACATCATGACCAAGTGATATTTATTCCAAGGACACAGAGTTGTTTAACATATTTGTCTATTAATATACTATATTACATAGGTGAAAGAAAGGATAAATACCATATGATAATATTGATAGATTCAGAGAGAGCATTTGACAAGATAGCACACTAATTTATGATAAAAACTCTTAAGTTGGGAATTCTGGAACCTACCTCATAATAATCTACCTCTTCTATCACAATCTAGAGCAAATATTATATTAGTACTTAACGGTGTAAAATGGAAATGTTTCCCTTTAAGATCAGTAACAAAGATGCCCATTGCCACCACTTCTATTTAATATACTCTGAGAGGGTTTAGCTAGAATAATCAGACAACAACAAGAACTAAATGAAATCCTGATGGAAAAGAAATAAAACTTTCATTATTCACAGATGATATGATAGAAAACCTTAAGGACTCAACCAAAAAGTGACTAAGGTACAGTGAAGTGGCAGCCTACAAAACTGATAACAAACTTATGTTCACTTTTATATATACATATAATGAGTGAAAAGGAAAAGAAATTTTTAAAAATCCATTATGATAACATCAAAAATAATTAAATACATAGGAATTCACTTAACCAACATGGTTAAGAATTTATAAAATAAAAAATAAGACACTATTGAAAGATATAGAACAAGGCATAAAGAGATGGAAAGGTATTCCATGTTCATGAATGGGGAAAATTAATATAGCCGAACAGACCATTTTGTCAAAAGCAAGATATAAATCTAATGCAATCCCCTTTAAATGTCTAATGATGTTCTTCAAGGAAATAGAACAAAGAAAAACAGAAAGGAAAACACAAACTAAATGTTATATGGAACCATAAATGACTCCCAAAAGAAAAATGGATGCATCATGTTACATAATTTTAAATTATATTGCAAGGCAACAGCAATTAAAGCACTATGATACTTAAATAAATATAGACAGACAATCAATAGAAAAGAATCAAAAGCCCAGAACTACATTCAATACCAAATTGATTACAAAGGACAAATGGTCACACAGTGGAGAAAGGAACATGTCTTTAACAAATGGCATTGTTATATTTGGACTGTAACATATAAGAAAATGAAGCTGTTTCATGTTCTAGCTTTGCATACAAAATAAATTAAAAATAGATTAAAGACTTAACTATAAAACATACAACAATAAAATACATAGAACAAAAAGATGTCAACAGCTTATAACATCAATGATAGAGATATCTCTGTAGACTTGACTCCTACTGCAAAAAAATAAAATTATCTCAAATTAAAAAATGATTTTAGATGGGTTAGATTCCAAGCGGATCAATATGGTGGCGAGGAAACGCTGCGAGTAAGTGCTCCCATTAAAAAAAATAAGGAGGAAAAGCGGCAGGTTCCTGCGAGAACTGGGACATGGAAGATAAACGGGAGACTCTGGCAAACTGCCCGAAGAGGAAAGTTGCCATAACAGAGAACAAGAAGGGAAGAAAGCTCAGAACCCTATTACCCTCCTGCACCCACAAAGTCTGCACTCTCCAACCAACAGAAAGGAGGAAAAAAAAAAACACAAAAAACTAAAACATCCAACAAGAACAAACCACGCATCAGCGGGACTGTGAGTGGAAAAGAACTATTTCAGCCACCACACCCCATGAACTGGAGCTGTGGAGAACCCTGCAGGATCCGCTGGGGAGGTGAGCAAACGCTCCAGGCGCCATTAGAGAAAAACAAAGAATCCAAGGAGACCTACACACAGCCCCAGGCCAGCCTGTAAACTTGTGTGGAAAAGCTGCGCGCTTGAAAAACATATGCGGATCGCTGCTGCCCAGGTCCCCACACCTGCGACCTAGGCTTGCGGAGAGACATGCGGGAGCCCTCATTGAGGTGAATGTCCCTCACTGAGTAATCAGAAACCAGGTGCCCAGACACGGGAGTGGGATGTAAAAGGCGCCATTTCTGGGGACGCTGAACTGGGCTTCAGCCTGCATCCTGGACCGGAGGGCTTTGGAACTGAGACCCGGGGCTCGAAACAGGGCATGGGATCCCCACAATGGTGGGGCACAGGGCAGACACAGCACCCCCACGCCACTGAGGCTTTTCACACCACTCCCACTCTGTTCCCCCGACCCACCGGGTAAAAAAATTTCCCGAAGGACACTAGGAAAGATCTCTGGTACCACCTAGCAACCAGAAAAAAATCACCAATACCATATAGTTGGAAACCAGGGACCCCAAAAACACCCTCAGGCACTGAGAGAGGGTGGGCCTGCAAACTGGGGTAAGGGGTGAAATAAGGCATAGAGCAAGACCCCATAATGGAACTGAGAGCCAGGCACAGGATCCGTGGCGTGAGACGCACCATAGCAGCGGGCACTGCACAGGGTGACAGCCAGCGTATTGGATCTGATAGCCCTGGAACTGAGACCTAGAGTGCAGAATTCCGGACGTGGGATCCATACAGTTGTGGGCACAACACTGGGTGAACATGGGCAGACACGGCACCTGGCTTGAATAAGAGCCCCTGTGTGGAGGTGCTCCCCTCTGCCCCCACCTCCGCTACTCAGAGAACCACTGGGAAAAAACACAGATCAGCAAGTACGGGTCTCTGGTGCCACCTCGTGACCAGAACTAGACATAAGACCTGAAACCATAAAATACATAGAAGGAAATATAGGCGAAACACTACGTGATATGCACCTCAAAGTCATCTTTACAGACACATCACCCAAAGCAGTGATAGTGAAGGCAAAGATAACCAGCTGGGAATACATCAAATTAAAGACTTTCTGCACAGCAAAAGAGACAATGACCAAAACAAAGAGAAACCCCACCGACTGGGAGAAAATCTTTGCACACGACACTAATGATAAAGGACTGATCACAAAAATCTACAGAAAAAGAAGCTCACTCTCACCACTTCTCATCAATAATTTGCTCAAGTACTAGTACTGCAGGAAGAAATAAAATTAGAAAGGAAAAAAATACAAAACTATTTTTCTAAAAATAAATAAAATTATTCTAAAATTAATATTTAGGATATACACACACAAAAAACTCTGATTTACAGAACAATAATCATTAATAATTTAGCAAGGTAAAATTATTTAAGTTTAATGTACAAATGGTGAATTAATGTTATATATTAGCAATAAGCAGTTGAAAAGTACAGAAAATATATTGTGTGTTAATACCAAAAATGTGAAATACTACATAATATACATATGAAAAACAGAGAATCTCTTCTTGAAAACTATAGATTGATACTGGGAAAAATACAACAAAGTATGAGTGAGAGAAGTTCCATATTTTATGAATTATAAGGGTTATTATTATTATTAACATATCAATTTCCCCAAATTCATCCATAGCAACATAACAACCATACAAATTTACTTGCTGTTTTCATTTGTTCAAATTCACAAACTGATATCAATGCACCTAAATACTCAAAGCAATATTCACATGGGCAAAAACGTTGAAGGGACTGTGTATTTATATATACATATATTTTAACTTTAATAAAAGCACACTAACTTAAAAGTATGTTGTTAACATTAGGAGAGATATATGTAGCATAATGAATATCAGTTAGGAAAGACTAATGTAACAGAATGGGTAACAAAAATATGCACACACACAATTAATGTGGAATAAAGGTGCGAAAGCCATTCAATGGGAGAAAAATTAATATTTCTTTTTTTAAAGATTTATTTATGCATACAAGAACTGTGGTACAGGCCATAGGTGTGGGGGGTGAGAGGATTCACAGAGTGACAGAGTGGGGAACAGAACAGGCAGATCTATGGAAATACACTGTGGAGGGGAGTAGGGGGCAAGTGAGGAGAGGTCTGCTGCGCCATGTGGGTTGCTCCCTTGCTGGGGATAGAATTTGTGGTGCAGTGGCTGTAGATAGCTTCATAGGTTGCTTCTTAACCCCTTGTGCAACCAGGAAACCCCAAAATTATTTTTTCAATTAATGGTGTTGGAACAACTACATGTACACATGGAAAAAGTGATCAATGACTTTTCTTTGATAGACATCAAAGAAAGTCCAAAGGGTTAATGAAACAAAAAAGTTACTTTCTTGAAAACAACAAAAAAAAAATCAACACTATTGATAAACCTTTAACTAGACTCACTAAGAAAAAAGGGACAAAAAAACCAACCAACCAAACAACAACCTAGAACTAGAGACAGAAACAAAAAAAGAGTAGTTATAACAGTCACTTCACTAATCGAGGATTGAAAGAGTTTATTTAAAATATCCACATGCTTGGGCCTCCCCGGTGGCACATTGGTTGAGCGCTGGGCTGTGAAGCTGCCCACAGCCTCTGCAGCTCTGGTTCAATCCCCGGCCACTGGGGAGGGTCCCACATGGCGCACAGACCTCTCCTGCTGCGCCCACTGCTCCCCTCAGCAGTGTATTTTGTCAGTCTGCCTGTTATGTTCCCCGCTCTGGCTCTGGTGAATTCTCTCACCCTCCCACTCTTCTGACTGTACCCAGTGCTTGTATAAATAAATAAATAAATCCTAAAAAAAAAATCCATATGCCAGCAAATTGAATAACATAGATGAGATGGAAATATACATTAACTCTACAACTCTCTGAGACTGACACAGGAATGGGAAACCTGAACAGATAAATCACAAGCAAGGAAATTGAAAAAGTAAGAAAAAGTCTCGTAGAAAACAAAAACCTCTCCCAGAAGTTTCACTAATGAGTTCTACCAAAACTTCAATGAAAAATTAATTACCATTCTTCTCAAGTTCTTAAAAATAGGATATGTTGTATGATGTATCCAGTACCACATTGATACCAAAACCTAGCAAAGCCATCACAGTAAAAGAAAATTAATGATCAATGCCCCTGAAAAACATTTATGCAAAAATATTCAAAAATTTTAGCAAACTGAATTCAAAAAATCAAAAGGATCACATATTACGACCAAATGGGATTTATTCCAGGAATGAAGTATGTTTCAGCACCCAAAAAACAAATAATTTAATCCATAACATCAACAAAAGATAAGATTAAAATCTTACCGTCATCTCAATAGATGCAGAAAAACTATATGATGAAAATCAACATCCATTTATGATAAAAACCTTGAAAAAACTGGAGCTACATGGAACATACCTCAACATAATCAAGAACATAAATGACAAAACAACAGCTAATATGTTCAATGGTGAAAGACTGAAAGCTTTTCCACTAAGATCTGATACAAGGGAAAGATGTCCATTCCCATCATGAATATTCAGCATAGTATTAGAAATACTAGTTAGAGAATTAGGCAACAGAAAGGTTTTATTTATTTATTTATTTATTCCTATCTATTCATTTATTTATTTTGCTGTTAATTTTTTTTTTTACTTTTTATTTATATGTTTTACATCATTGCTCATTTACAAACAGTTTGCTTCTCCCTTTCCCCTCAGATGTAGTCTCCATAGAATTTCCTTCACCAATTCACTCATGCACCATCACCACAGTTCCCTGTGCTCATCCCTCCATCCCTCTGATCCCTCTCTCTCCTCCTCCCCTGTAAGGTCTCTGGTTTATAATTGTCTGTTTGTTTTTGTTTTGTTGTATTTTTTTATTATTATTTTTCCCTTAGTGTCTTATTTGTTTCCCCTATACTCCTCCTAAAAGTGAAACCATCTGATAATTTTCTTTTTCCTTCTGACTTATTTCACTGAGCATAATTCCCTCTAGCTCCATCTGTGTTGTGGAAATGGCATGAGTTTATCTTTATTCACTGCTGAATGGTATTCCATTGTGTTTATACACCATATCTTTTTGATCCAGTCATCTATTTTTGGGCCTTATAAATAGTGCTGCAATAACCATAGGGATACAGGTATTCTTTTGAATCTGTGTCCTTTTGAAATTCAAAATTCTTTTCAATTTTCTGTCCTTTGGGTAGAACCCTAGGAGTGTAATTGGGTCATATGGTAGCTCCATTTTTTAGTAGACAGAGGGACCTCCAGACAGCTTTCCATAGTGGTTAGACCAGTTTGCACTCCCACCAGCTATATAGGAGAGTTCCTTTTTCATCACATCCTTGCCAACATTTGTTGTTGCTAGTTTTATTGATATGTGCCATTTTTATTGGTGTAAGGTGGTATCTCATTGAGGTTTTGATTTTCATTTGCTTGATTATAAGGGATGTTGAACATTTTTTCACATGCCATTTGGTCATTTGCATTTCCTCTTTGGAGAAATGTCTTTTAAATTCTTCTGCCCATTTCTTGACAGGAGTGTTTACCTTATTCTTGTTGAGTCTTGTGAGTTCTTTGAGTATCTTTGTGATCAGTCCCTTATCAGCTGAATTGTGTGCAAAGATTTTTTCCTAATCAGTAGGTTGTCTCTTTTTTGGTTAATGTCTCTTTTGCTGTACAGAAACTTTTCAGTTTGATGTAGTCTCAGGTGTTTATCTTTTCCTTGACTTACTTTGCTTTGGGTGATGAGTCTTTAAAGATGTTACTGAGATGTATGTCTTGAAGTGTTTTACCTATATTTTCTTCTATATATGTTATAGTTTCAGGTCTTCTGTGAGATCTTTCATCCATTTTGATTTGATTTTTGTTCATGGTGAGAGGTAGTGGTCTAGTTTCATTCTTTTGCATGTAGCAGTCCAGTTTTCCCAGCACCATTTATTGAACAAACTGTCTTTGTTCAATTGCGTATTTTTTTGTTCCTTTGTCAAAGATTAATTGTCCATAAACCTGTGGGTTTATTTCTGGGTTTTCTGTTCAATTCTATTGGTCTGTGTCTGTTTGTTCCCGTAAAATGCCATTCTGATTATATGGCTTTGAGCTTTAGTTTGATGTACGGGACTGTGATACCTCCATTCCCCTTCTTTTTAGTAAGGAGTGCTTTGGCTATTTGAGGTTTTTGTATCTCCCTATGAATTTCATCAGTATTTGTTCTATTTCTTTGAATAATGTCATTGACATTTTTATTGGAATAGCATTGAATCTATAAATTGCTTTTGGTAGGATTGCCATTTTGATAAAATTAATTCTTCCAATCCATGAGGAGGGGGTGTCTTTCCATTTCTTTGTGTCTTCTTCCATTTCTTTGAGTCTTCTTCCATTTCTTTTAACAGTGTTTTGCAATTTTCTTTGTAAAGGTCCTTCACCTCTTTTGTTAGGTTTATTCCCAAGTATTTGATTTTTTTTTTTGTTTCAATTATAAAAGGGATGGCTTTCTTGATTTCTTCTTCTTCAGATTTATTGTTTGTATTTAGGAAGGCTACTGATTTTTGTGTGTTGATTACATATCCTGCTACTTTACTAAACTGGTTAATTATTTCAATTAGTTCTTGTGTGGATTATTTAGGGTTTTCTATGTATATTATCATATTGTCTGAAGAGAAAATTTTAAAATTTATCTGAGTTGGAAAACACCAAAATTATCACTGTAACCTGAGGGCATGATGATACACAAAGAAAACCCTAAGGACTCTACTAAAAAAAAAAAAAAAAAAGAAATAATAAAACAATAAAGTGGCAGGGTATGAAACCAAAGTACAAAAAACAGTTGTATTTTTCATGCAATCAAAGAGCTGGAAGAGAATGAAATCTAGGAAACTATCCCATTTGCAATCATATCAAAATAATTAAATGCCTAGGAGTAAACTTAACAAAGGTGGTAAAATATATGCAAACTGAAAACCAGAAGATATTGTTAAAAGAAATATAAGGTGCAAAAAAATGGAAAGATATTACCTTCTCAAGGGTTGGAGGAATTGTCAAAATGGTCATCTTACCAAAAGCAATATGCAGCCTCAATGCAAACCCTATCAAGGATCCAGTTGTATTCTTCAAATAAATAGAAGCACTACTGAAATCATATGGAACTTCAAAAGACTCTACATAGCCAAAGTGATGCTGATAAAAAAGATTATCACACCCCTAGACTTCAACCTATAATGCAAAGCTATAATCAAAGTAGTGTGTACTAGAACAAATATAGATACACAGACCAATGGAATGGAATTGAGATCTGAGGTCAACGAGTATATCTATGCAGAGTTAATCAATTACAAAGGAGCCAAGAGCACACATAGGTGGAGACTCTTCAAAAAATGGTGGTGTGAAAACTAGACATCCACCTGCAAATTGAAACTAGATTGATATTTCACCCCTTACACACACACACACACACACACAAAAACAAAACTGAAAATGAATTAAAGCCATGGATATGAGGCCCAAAACAATAACATATATTGACAAAAACATAGGGAAAACCTTTCACGATATTGGCTTCATGATCACTTTGTAGTCATCTTCAATGGCAAGAGCAATGTAAGTGAACACAACCAAATAGGAGACTATCACACTACAAGTTTCTGCTCAGCAAAGGAAATGATCATAAAAACAAAAATACACCATACAAAATGGTAGAAAAAAATGCTCATCATAATCTGAGAATGGGCTAATGTACAATCAATATAAAGAACTGATGGAATTGAACAACAAAAAATCATAAACCAAATAAAAAATAGGCAGAAGTGCTAAATAGAACTTACCCAAAGAAGACTTACAGGTGACCAACAGACACATTAAAAAATATTCATCACATAGCATCAGAGAAATGCAAATTAAAACCATAACGTGATACCATCTCACACTTGGGAAAATGGCCCATAGCAAATAAAAAAAAAAACAAAAACAAAAACAAAAAACAAGAAACAACAAGTGTTAGCAAGAATGTGGAGAAAGAATGACACTTGTACACTTTTGGTAGAAATTTAGACTGGTTCAGCCTGTATGGCAAGCAGTTTGAACGTTTCTCAAAATATTAAAAATAGATCTACCATATGATCCAGCAATTCTTCTCTTAACTATTTACCTGAAGAATTTAAAAACACTAATTAGATGGGATGTACGCAACTCTATGTTCATTGAACACTATTTACAATTAACAACTTATGGAAACAGTGTGATTTCCCAATGACAGATGAGTAGATTAGAAAAATGTGGTAAATATACACAAGGAAATATTGTGCTGCCATAAAAATGATGGACTCTTGCCCTTTGTGACAACATGGATTGAAATGGAGTGATTAATATTAAGTGAAATAAGTCAGAAGGAAAAAGACAAATACAGGATCGTTTCACCTATATGTGGGATATGGAGAAACAAAACAAAAGGTTAGACAAAACCAAATCAATAAGACACCCTAGAATCTTACTGTTATATGAAGGCATAATGACTGGGAGGAGGTAGGTGAAAGTGAGGGGGGGTCACAATGAACTATAGAGGAATATTGTGGGTGTCTTGATGGTTGGTGTCATGTGATGGCATTAATTTCAGGAGGGGTGATCCTATGTATCTGAATCACATACAGTGTTGAAAGACACTTACCTGAAACAAAAAGTCAGCCTATGAAACCCAAATTAGGGAGTTGAATGGTTACTCTAGGCATAATGTCAGAAATAACCCACCTTACTTTCTTTGTTCTGACACTTGCATTCAGCTCAATATCTTAGGACATAAACTAAATTCTAGGGAACACAACTTGAATTTACTAGATAACTCTTTATTCCTTGGGTTTTTTCCCTAATTGAAGACTCTAACTGGCACTCATTGCCCTCTGTCCTCCACAATGATGTCAACAGCATGCACAATTTGGCCTTGGAATTTTTACTTCCATGCTTGAGAAAGCTTTACACAGTCCCTCTGATCTGATGGATAATTGGGATGACAGTGTAACAAGTTTCCAAACACACTACCCTGCTTTCATTGGTCATACTAAAGAATATGTAGATATAGAATACTCCACAGAATTCTAAGAAATGCAGAACTGTATCATTTGGAAGCTACTATTTTAGACTAATAGATAATTAAAAACAGATATTAGTGATCTTATATGAAGAAGTGACATCAAAAGAACAAGCTTCTCCAAAAATATCTGACCTGCTTTGGAGAATTTTGGCAAATTTAAAGAAATTTTGGTCATGCTTTTGCAAATGCAAAGATATCAAGATATCAAGTTGATGGTTTTCACACTCCTCTTAGCCTAAGAGCTATTGCTGTTTACCCTCGTACCACTGGCCAAGTCCTTAGTAGTATGCTAATGTGAAAAATAAAGTCCAATATCAAATATGAAAAAAATAAACCAAAAATATTCAGAAGACCTACCAAAAATTTTCATCAAAATTACCAGAAATTTCTTTCAAGACAAATTTGAAGTAATTCTAGGCTACACAAGTGAGAAACCTTGGCCTATTATAACTGGAGCAGTAGGGTAGAGTTCCTCTACTGTGAGCACACTAAGAAGTCTGGAAAAAAAGTAATTTGATAATTATAATGGTACTTCGGGGAATCACTGAGAGATGTTTCCCCTTAAATCCTAATACCGGGCCTCCCCAGTGGCGCAGCGGTTGAGTGCTGGGTTGCGAAGCTGCCCGCAGCCTCTGTAGCGCCTGTTCTATCCCCGGCTGCTCCCCGGCCACTGGAGGAGGGTCCCACATGGAGCGCAGACCTCTCCTGCCGCCCGCTGCTCCCCTCAGCAGTGTACTTCGGTCCTTCTGCCTGCTCTGCTCCCTGCTCTGGCACTGGTGAATTCTCTCACCCTCCCATGCTTCTGACTGTACCCAGCGCTTTTTATAAATAAATAAATAAATCTTTAAAAAAAATAAATAAATCCTAATACCATTGATAAAAACAACTGGTTCTGCTTCCTTGATTGAGATTAGCTCATATTTCCATCTGATATAACAATCTTCTGACATTTGAAACAATCTGCATTTTAGTTTTGGGCATTTTTTCTGAGTTATTTTCCTTATTTATTTTTTAGATTTTGTATTTGTGCTCTTGTAAGAGTGAACTCCATGGTCCAACCTGTTGGTCCCAGAATGCCAGCTGAATAAGGGGCATGAGCTAAAGGGACAGATCAGGAAATGTATGTGTAGCAGCAAGAAGGCACAGAGCAGGATCTCTATGATCAGGGCACATGGGTAAAGGAGAGTCCTGGAGCCCTCACCTTTCTTTTTTTCAGGCTTTTTTTTGAGCTTTTTACAAGGCGGGTGGGGGTGGGGCAGAGGAGACAAGAGGCTGGCAGGCCTCCCAGCCCCCAGTGAATCTTCTCTCTTCCTGGTCTCCCTGGCATTCTCTCTTGATCTTGCTTCTCTGCTCTCATTCTACTACTCTCTTTCTCTTTCTTACACTCGTTCTGCTGGCATCTCAGTGACACCACCCTTAAAAGTCCAGTCTCAGCCCAGGTGTGCCCATCTATACATGCCCACACCTGCTGCAGACCAGCTTTCCGCAAAATATCGTGTGAGGAGTCCCTGAAAGGATGAGACTGCATCGGAGAAACATAAAGGACTGAAGGGAAGGGGATGAGGTAGATAAAGAGACACTGACACTTGGTGAGATGCGAGTATCTTCTGCCGAGGGACTCAGCAGGTCTTTATTCATTTTTAGCAAGCAGAGAAATTACATCATCATGTGCAAAGCAGAAATAATCAGTGTATTCTATTCCCATGGACTACTGGCTCCTACTGGTCTCAGCTAGATAGTAGCCTTCAAGGTTAATAGATAAAAAACTAAACCTTACACTAAAACTCATTATTTTAGCTTAGACAATTACCTAAGACAGCCGATAGCAGTCAGTACACTCCTATCAGCTAAAGCCTAAGCATCAAAAGACTTTTCTATTCATATGGCCTTCAGCCAGAGACTAGCTGCTTTTTGTTTATCAGCTAACAGGGTTTTCTACCTAGAAACTTCTTAACACAATCAACTTCATTTAAAAACTTTCCTAAGAAACTTGTAAAAAAAGCAAAAGAAGGACTTACTATAATTGTTGTTCTGGGTTGCTTGTCAGGCATGTTCATGTATAACAAACTCTTTCCCATTGTCAGGCAGGCCAAATTTACAGTGTTTTATTTTTAAGCAGGTAATTTTCCGTGCCATGTGCTTATAATATTCTTATGCATATACTTTATTGCCCAATGTATTTTCTGAGAGGTTTTTCTCTTATATGACCAAGAACAAAAAACAAAGGGATGTTAAATCTTCAGCCCCATAGTGTGAGGCACAAGGAATCTTCAGCCCCGTGGTGGTGTGAGGCTCTTTAAGCTTCAGCCCCATGGTGTGAGGCCCTTTTTCTTCAGCCCCATGGTGTGAGGCTCTTTGAGCTTCAGCCCCACGGTGTGAGGCCCTTTTTCTAAGCTGCTTGCCAGTGCCTTATCTGGCTGGGGCATCAAGGCCCCCTGCAGCACATACCCTACTCCAAGTGTCCACCATAGGCATGCATGTATGACCCATCATTAAAGCTAATGGCAGAAAGCTCTCCTAAAAAAAAAAAAAAAAGAAGGAAATGGAGGCATCACAAGCCCAGACTTCAAACTATACTACAAAGCCATAATCATCAAAACTGCATGGTATTAGAACAAGAACAGACACATGGACCAATGGAACTGAATAGAAAATCCAGAAATAAACCCACAGATTTATGGTCAAGTAATATTTGACAAAGGAGCAAAAAATATGCACTGGACAAAGAAAGTTTGTTCAATAAATGGTGCTGGGAAAACCAGGTCGCTAGATGCAAAAGAATGAAGCTTGACTACTACCTCACACCATGCACAAAAACCAACTCAAAATTGATTAAAGAACTAGACATAAGACCCGAAACCATAAAATACATAGAAGAAAATATAGGCAAAACACTACATTACATGCACCTCAAAGACATCTTTACAGACACATTACCCAAAGCAGTGATAATGAAGGCAAAGATAAACAGCTGGGACTACATCAAATTAAAGAGCTTCTGCACAGCAAAAGAGACAATAATAAAAACTAAGAGAAACCCCACCAACTGGGAGAACATTTTTGCACCCAACACTAATGGTAAAGGACTGATCACAAAAATCTACAAAGAGCTGATGAGACTCAACAAAAACAAAATAAATAATCCAGTCAAAAAATGGGCAGAAGAGCTAAAAAGAAACTTCTCTAAAGAGGAAATGCAAATGGCCAACAGGCATATGAAAAAATTTTCAGCATCACTTGTATTCAGAGAAATGCAAATCAAAACTATAATGAGATACCATTTTACAACTGTGAGAATGGCACATATTAAAAAAACTAGCAGCGACAAATGTTGGCAAAGATGTGGAAAAAAAGGAACTCTCCTGCATTGCTGGTGGGAGTGCAAACTGGTACAACCACTATTGAGAGTGGTGTGGAGATTTTTTGACCTACTTAAGATAGAGCTTCCATATGATCCAGCAATTCCACACCTAACTATTTACCAAAATAAAACAGAAACGTTAATCCCAAAGGGCACCTGCATCCCTATGTTTATAGCAGCACTATTTGCAATAGCTAAGCTATGGAAATAACACAAATGCCCAAAAATAGATGACTGGATCAAGAAGATGTGGTGCATATACTCCATGGAATATTACTCAGCAATCAAAAAAGATAAACACATGCAGCTTGCAGCAACATGGATGAAGCTAGAAAGGATCCTGCTCAGTGAAATAAGTCAGAAAGAAAAAGAAAAATACCGCATGGTCTCACTCATAGCAGGAATGTAGAAAACCTAAATAAGGGACAAGGAAAAAAACTAATTAATAAAAAGTAAAAATCAAAATCCACAAGCAACTATAAACCAGAGACACATGGTGGTGTGGAGTGATGGGGAGAGGAACAACTAGGGTCAAAATAGGGGGGGTGCAATTGTATGGGGAATATAACAAAATGATAATGCATACATTGTGCAAAAATGAAAAATGATACAAGAATTATATAAAATAAAATATTAATTAAAAAAATTTTAAAAAAGGAAAAAAAAATAAAGCTGATGGCGGAAAAGCCTGATAATTTTTCACTACCCTACAGAATGACATGTATTCCTCTAGGTACATAATAACCTCTCAAAATCTATTTTCAATAACAGAACTATATCACATAACAAATTTTGATAAAATGTATTTGTCTGACCTGAGCCAGTTCACCCCTCCTTAGGCAAACTGCAATATCGAATGGCTTCACTTATAGGAAGAATGTAGAGGAACCAAATAAGGGTTCAGAAAGAAATAGAAAAGTGAATATAATAAATTAAAAATCAAGGTCAGCAGGCAACTACAAATCAAAAACATACTACAGGGGAGGAGGAGGGGATAGGATCAAAATAGGGGTGGGAATGATATAGAAATTCTGGTCTTTCACCAGGCAAAGAAAAACAAGTGGTACATCAGGAATGGTGAGGTCAGGCAAAAGCTTTATTACACATGCATGAGGTCTCAGACCTGGTGTAGTGCAACCAACCCATACCGGTTAGGTCCATTACCAGTTCTAGCTGCTGTGCTGGTGTCTTCATGCTCTCCGCTGTGGTTGCTGCACTCGTCACACTCTGCCTCTCTCCATCGCACACCTCCATCCACTTCACTCCACTCCTCTGTCCTCGGCACACTGCACTACACTGCGCCATGCCACGCACGCCACACCACACCTTGCCACACCACGCCACGCCACGTCATACCATTTGGCCGGGTGCGCATGCACAGTGCAAGGGCAGAAAAGCCTGAAGCTTTTCCCCCTATTTATCCCACAATCCCCCCCCTCAGGGTTTTCGGCCTACAGTCTATATACAAGATTATACAAGTTTCCTTTAACAAACATAAACACTGCAGCCATGGCCCACAAAATCAGACAGTATACATCACAATATAACTGAGCCCAATTCTCCTAGGGGCAGAAAGATAAAGAGGTTATTTGTACAAGAAATGGGAGATCCCTCCCATCTGGCAATCTACATGCCAATTGTGTGTCTGATGATAATATTGTAGCTGGCATCAGTGGATTTCCAGGTCGTGAGTACCACACTCGCTTTGCCAGGGAAGAGACATCAGAGGGCACTACCTGTAGCATGAGTGGCGAGCTCATAACAGGCAGCAGAGTCATCACAAATGCCCCCTTTAGGATTGCTTCTGGTCTAATACCCCAGGGTGGGTAACACGCACCCGTGGCATCCATTGTGCAGCCACCCATTGCATGTGGGGAGCCTTCACAGTCCAGGGCCATTCCCAGTCCACAGTCTTCCCTGGGTCCACTCCAGTTGGGACTGGCAATAAAATATTGCCCTGCTGTCCAAATCTAGGCTTTAACAAAATATCCGATGTTTTTATCTGCAATGGGATGGGAACAGCGGCACGATGCAGTAATGCCTCCCCTGGAGCCAGGCTGCTTTTCCTGATCCTCTCATTCTGTGTTTGTAGCATGTCCCACAGACGTCAACTCCACCCGGCCAGCGTCAGAGTGGGGGCAGTGGCTCTCAGCCCTTGCTTTAGTGGCCGTTATAATGCTCTACGATCCCTGCAGCTTTGGGATTATAGGGAGTGTGAAACTTCCATTCAACACCCATGTCCTTGGCCCACTGCTGCACCCAGGCTCCTGTAAAATGAGCCCCTTGGTCGCTCTCCACTACCAGTGGATGTCCATATATGCAGCACATAGGTGTGACAGTGCCGCCAAAACTGCCTTTTGGTCCACGTGTGGAGCAGGGTAAGCTGCCAATAACCCGGTAGCAGTGTCCACACAGGTGACCGCATGCTGTTTTCCAACGGAGCAAGGCAGTGGTCCAATGATGTCAATCTGCCAGCATGTCAGGGCACCTGCCCCCGCAACACTGGCCCATAGATACAAAAGGTCCTGGAAAACACTACACATTGTTCACAGTCTGAACCTCCTCTAAAGTTACAGGGGGACCCCAGGCACACACAGTAGGCAACATTGTCTTTTGTCTTGCATGGAACAAGCATCTGTGCAGCCACTGCACAATATCCGGCCCCAGAGCAGTTTCAAGTCATTGAATCCGGGCTAGAGTACCTGCTTCATTGTTGCCTGGTAAGGCCAATGGGGCATATCCTGTGGCATGATAAACAGTCACCTGCTTCTGATGCCCTAGATCCCATCAGGCTTCTTCACCAGCCGCACTGGCAAATTGTAGGGGTTATGGGCAGTACGCACAATGCCCACTTTCACCAATTCTGATATTGCTTGGTATTAGTCACTCGCCTAGGGACTGGCAGTTTTGTGGGTGGATGCTTAGTGTGTCCTCTCACCACTGCCTTTACTACACATACTCTAAGGCAAAACTCTCTGGCTGTTGTCTCTAGCCATAGGTCACGTAGTACATCCACCCCCAGAATGTACTCTGGGATGGACGATACATATACTTCATACTCCTCCAGGGGTGATCAACTAATCCCCAAGGGTAGTCTCACTGCTGTCACCTTGACACTCTGGCCTCCATAGCCATCAGTGTAATAAGCAGACCCTTGAAATTTTTCTGGATTTCCAAAGAGCAGAGTACATTCTGCTCCTGTGTCTACCATAGCCAAAATTCTTTGCACATTAGTCAGGGAACAGTGGATGCAAGCTCCACATGTGGCCTCTGGTCCCCACCCATCCTCTGTGGACAGGTTCCTTATTCCTCATCTTATTCTAATGTGATCAGGCCATTTCTTGAGGACAGCATCAGGAGCAAGTGGTCTTCTAGGCGCAGGGCACCCGCCTGAGGCCTGGAGCTTCCAGGCTTCCCCTTAGCAGCAGTCCTTCTCATGGGCATGAAAATCTGGTCTTCTTGCAGCTGCTTCCATAATTCCATAAATCTACACCTGCTCTCACTAAATCTGTCCACATTTGGTTACGGGCAACTTTAACAGGTTCTGTCATGCCAAGAGGCTTCCTTGCCCTCCTTGGCATTCCTTTTGATTGTTCAACAATTACCCATTTTCCTTACTGAGTTTGAGAGAGCTGACTCTCGTCTTCACACAAGCTAGCTATCATTGGTGTGACATCGTATATATGACATCCACAGAGGGCGCTGGAACTGCCATGAGGGGTCCAAATGAGGATGAGGGGGCACTCTTTAATATGAAGTCTCTCATCCCTGCTGTGAAACACTCGTCGTCAGGACCATGAATATTCACACTGAACATGGCCTGCTGCATCCTCAAATCCTGGAGTACCTGTACCAACTCGGCGTACATCTGCCATCTGCTCACTGTCTCTGGCACGTCTCCTGCATCAGCCCATACTGTTCATATGGCAGCCATTATCCATTCCAGCAGGGTGTGATCCCCCTGGCCAAACCCCGGCTGTTCTGCAGCCTCAGTCTCAAGGATGGGTGTAAAGTCACTGAGGTCAGTCTCCATCTCTTGTGCCGTGCAGATAATCCCATCCACCCCCAGGTACCACAAATGCAGCAGCCAGACTGCCAAGTGTTCCCCTGGTTTCTGGTGGAACTGTTTCCCCAAGTCCACCAGTTCTGCCTGGGTGTATGGTGGGCGTGTAGTAAATTCTGTCATTGTGGTGGTCCAGCAGCCTTACCCCTGAGGCCATAGGCTGCTGTCTCTTCATTTTCTGAATTATTGCTGGCCGAGGTCAGAGCATGGGACCAGCCTCCTCCTCTTCTTCAGAGGAGTCTAGCATCTCTGGTGTCCCAGGTTGCTTTGCCACTACCAGCTGACACTCTGGCAAATGGCCAGCCTCCATCTTCTCCTCTCATGAAGAATCTGGCGTCTCTGGAATTGTGGATTGGTTTCTCTGAACTTCTTCCTCCAGAATCCTCAAACGCTGTTGCAGTTCCCTCATCTCATCCCGTAGTTGCTGGATCCTGGATTGCTCTTTCCGCCTAGACTCTCGCAGAGCTGTGAGAAACACCCTGTGGCCTCGCGGCCACTGTATCTATCCAGGGTCTCTTCTATTTCGTATAGGACCTGTTCCACCTGCACCGGGGTTCCATCTACTTCTGGCCATTTCTGGGGAGGTGCCCACTGGGAGAGGAGGCTGGCCCCCGGGTACCATCTGCTCATGGCCAGCCATCCTGCAAACCCTCCCCAGGTTTCAAAGGGTTCCAAACTCGTCTGCCTTGAGCTGTCCTGCTTTGAACCATACTTATGTCTACGCCAAATGTAGCACAACCATCCCATATTGGGTAGGTTCATTACCAGTTCTAGCAGCCCTGTTGGTGTCTTTTTTTTTTTTTAAGTTAACTTAAATATTCTTTTTTATATTTTTGTGGGACCCTCGCCAGTGGCCGGGGATCAAACCGGCGCTGCAAAGGCTACGGGCAGCCTCGCAACCCAGTGCTCAACCGCTGTGCCACCAGGGGAGGCCCCCTGTTGGTGTCTTCATTCTCTCAGCTGTTCATCGCCGCACTCCATTGTGCTCTGCCACTCTCTGCCGCGCTCTACCACACAACTCCACAGTCGACTGCACTCCTCTGTCCTCTGCACCACAGCCCGCCATGCCTTTCAAGCCCCTTTGTGCCACACCTTTTGGCCAAGTGCACATGTGCGGTGGGAGGGCAGAAAAGCCTGAAGCCTTTCCCCTTTACTTACCCCACACCTGGCTACCTCTGGGACCCAGAAAGATTGCTGATTCTCCCACACCCATATCTGCAGTGGAGATTGACAGAGGATGTTGGACACTCCACCGTTCATGCCTCACCTCTAAGTGTGCATACGTTATTCTCCCTCAATACACCACGAGGGAGATAACAGATCCTGGGATGAATATCCTACCCAGCACAAATGTGCTACCCGGCGGTCCAGACTAAAACAGCAATGGCTAGCTCATTGGGGGTCATGAGAAGTCTGAGAAGCAATTCTCCCCCAACCTGTATATGTGTGTGTTTGCTTATTTACTGGCCATTTGGATGTCTCTTGAGCCTTTACTTCTTAATTAACTCTGTTTTCTGTTTCCTCTTGTTTTCTACTGTCTCCCCTTTAACATTATTACCGTTTTCTCTTCTCTTTGTTACTCCCACTCCTCTTTCCTCTTCCCTCACCTTGCCTCTTTCTTTCTTCTCTCACCCTTGTTCCTTTTACATTCCCGTATCATCCTTTCCTTTCCTTTTATCTCTTTTTTACTCCTTATTCTCTTTCAATCCCTATATTTTTAAAAAACATGCCTAGAGGGACATAGCCACACCAGTGAGAATGGCACATATTAAAAAAACTAGCAACGACAAATGTTGGCGAGGGTGTGGAGGAAAAAGAACTCTCCTGCACTGTTGGTGGGAGTGCAAACTGGTCCAACCACTATGGAGAGCAGTGTGGAGATTTCTGGACCTACTAAACATAGAGCTTCCATATGATCCAGCAATTCCACTCCTAACTATTTACCCAAATAAAACAGAAATGTTAATCCCAAAGGGCACCTGCATCCCTATGTTTATAGCAGCACTATTTACAATAGCTAAGCTTTGGAAACAACCCAAATGCCCAAAAACAGATGACTGGATCAAGAAGATGTGGTACATATACACCATGGAATATTACTCAGCATTCAAAAAAGATAAACACATGCAGTTTGCAGCAACATGAATGGAGCTAGAAGGGATCCTGCTCAGTGAAATAAGTCAGAAAGAAAAAGAAAAATACCAGATGGTCTCACTCATAGCAGGAATAAGGGACCAGGAAAAAGACTAATCAATACAAAGTATTGGAAGGAGAGAAAGGACTAGAGTCAAAATATGTGGGGGGTGCAATTGTATGGGGAATATAACCAAAATAAAAATGCATACATTGTGCAAAGATGAAAAATGATGTAAGAATTATATAAAATAAAATATTTAAAAATTAAAAAAATAAAACATATTATGGTATATAGAAAAAATGAAGAATTTAATAATTTTCCATTAAGCATATTCTGAATGAGGTTATTACCATTAAACTTGCCATACAGGAAGAGAACACTTCAAATATAAATGCCAGAGTGCTAGACTGTAACTTGAAGCCATATGGGAATGTTATGATTTCTAGAAAGGTAAATACATATGTAAATATGTTTTAAAATCTGTTTGTGACTCCACTTTTATTTTCTTTAAGAGTTAAAATTCAAATGGATAAAAATAATTGTAAGCCTTTGTTATGGTACACACAAAGTAAAAAAAAAAGTAACATCACATTTATAACAAAAAAAGAGGAGATTTTATAGAGGTACAGTTATATGCAATTTGATTTTCATAGCTATCAAATTAGATGGTTATAATTTAGAATACTATTATTCCACATCTCGCTGATTACAGAAAATATCTATAGGGTAGAATTAAATCACATGAGAATGGAAACAATGTGTGCAATTTCAAAAAATAAACTACACAATAAAAAAGATGGTGGAGAAATGAGGAATAGACATACTTTATAAAATATAGACAACAAATAGC
Source organism: Talpa europaea (assembly GCF_964194135.1). Taxonomy (NCBI): domain Eukaryota; kingdom Metazoa; phylum Chordata; class Mammalia; order Eulipotyphla; family Talpidae; genus Talpa; species Talpa europaea. The sequence continues at coordinate 101,219,768 of NC_140068.1, read as the reverse complement.
AAAATAACATGTATAAATCCTTCCTTAACAGTCATTTCTTAGATGTGATGGAGTAAGCTCCCTGTTGTGAGTTGAATCATACTGCCTCCAAATTCATGTTCTTGCCTGAATGCTGAGTAATTCAGAATGTGATGCATTTGAAAATAGGGAATTTAGGGAAGCGATTAAATTAAAATGACACCACTATGTGATCACTAATTAAAAGTATTGGTATCTTTATAAGAAAAGATTCGGATTAACAAAGAAATATTGGTGGCATGAAGACACAGAAAATGTGAGGATACTGTGAGATTGTGAGTATTTGCTAGCCAAAGAGAGAAACCTCATAAGAAGTAAACTTACTGACATCTTTATCCTGGACTTCTAGAATTGTAATGAGATGTCAGTTGTTCCATGTGGGTATCTCCCTGGCTAGGGAGCAAACTCATGCTGCAGTGGCTGCAGATAGCTTCATAGGTTGCGTCTTGACCCCGGTTGTTTAAGTTGCCTAGTCTATCATATTTTGTTTTCAGAACTTTAACAAATTAATACACTCCCTAATCAAAGGGCAGCAATATAAAGTATGGACAAATTGACATGTTTCAACTATATGATGTGCACAGGAATCTCAAAATTGGCCCAAAGACACAGATAGGTGGAAAGTGAAAGAATGGCAGAAGATATTCTATGGAAGTAGCAACAAAGAGATGGGTTGGCTATGTAAATATAAGAAAGAATAGACATTAAATCAAAACTCTTATTACAACAGGGACAGAGGAGGACACTATACACAAGGTTTAATTCATCAAAAACATAAAATAACTACAAACAAAAATATTCATGTTCCATATCCCCAAAATATGTAAAACAGAACTGACAAAATTGAATGGAGATATAAAGGAAGGGAGATATAATTGAAGGGAGATATCTCTAGATAGCTAGAGACTGAATGTTCTGTTTTCAATAATAAATAGATCAACCAGAACAAAGATAACAAGGAAATAGAGGAATTAATCAACATAATAAACCAATTAGTCCTAGCAGACATATAGATATATGTAATAGCCTCCACCTGACAACAGATTATATATTTTTCTCAAGTGCATACACCAACCCCCACCTATGACTATCTACTCTCTCTCTCTCTCTGTCTCTCTCTGATTTATCTATTATCTATCTATTAATCATCTATTTTTTAAAGACTTATTTATAAGTGCAAGAGCTGCTGTGTAGGGCAGAGGTGCAGCGAGGTGATAGAATTTACCAGAGACAGAGTGGGGAGCAGAACAGGCAGATGCTCCGAAATACACTGCTGAGGGGACCAGCAGGCGAGACAGGAGATGTCTGCTGTGCCATGTGGGCCAGCTCCCTGGCCAGGGATCAAAATTGTGTTGCAGTGGTTGCCAGATAGCATCGTAGTGCTGAGACTTAACCCCTTGCACCACCAGGGAGGGCCCTTTATAAATCATCTATAATGGAATACTATCCTGACATTTTTGAATGTGTGATGAAATTGGTGGACCTTGACATCATCATGCTAAGTAAAATAAGGCAAGCAGAGAAAGATGAATTCCATATATCACTTGTTTGTGGAATCCAAAACAAAAATGAAAGCCAATCTCATAGAACACATTTATGGTTTGATGGATTATCAGAAATGGAGATTGGTGTGTTGGGTCAATATTTCTTATGCACTTAAAAAAAATATGTTGACATTTTCTTTCCATTTATCAATTGATTACTTTCATATTTTAGCTAATGCAAGTAAACTTGCAATAAACATAGGGGTACATACACATTTTCAAGTTAGTGATTTTGTTTTCAGAGAAATACCCAGAAATGGAATAATCAGTTCATCTAATAATTCTATGCTTAATTTTTGAAGGAAACTCCGTGTTTTCCAAACCATCTGTACCAATTTATATTCTGACCAACTGTACACAAGTACTCCTTGCCAAAAGTATTTCTTATCTTTTTGATAGTAATCACTATAATAGGTATGATGTGATTTCTTATTGTAGTTTCTTTTTGTATTACCTGATGTTTAGTGATCATGTACCTATTAGCCATCAGTATTTAAAAAAACTTGTTAATTCAGATCCTCTGTTCATTTTTTAATTGGGTTTTGTTTTGTTTTTGTTATCAAGTGGTATGAGTTGTTTGTATGTTCTGGTAATAAACATGCTAACATTATTTGCAATTTTTTTTTCCATTTAATAAGTTTTCTTTCCATTTTGTTGATTGTTTTCTTTGCTGTTTAGAAGTTGGTAATTCAGTCTTGTTATTTATATGCGTGCAGTAATTTATCCATTTTTTTCTGGATTGATGATTTAATAACATATAATGGTTCATAATATTCCCTTATTATTCTTTGTAATTCTGTGGTGGTTGTAATGGATCCTGTTACATGTGAAATGTTACTTGAGTCCTCTTTTTATGGCAATTCTACCTGAATATGATTACAATATTTTAGTACAAAAGGCGATGCTAATCTCCATTTATTTTACTTTCGTTTTTCTTCCTTTTAATATAATTTATTTTATTTATGTTTTTTCCTCTTTTCTTGCATTTCATTAATTATTAAGTTGAAATACACTTGTATTTAACTGAGCACATGACTTCACAGCACAATGTAGTTTGTTAAAAAGTATGAAAAATAGAATGCTGTAGGGACAGGAAGGCACAGAGCTGGTTCTCTATGATCCTATGCAGACGGGGTAAAGGAGAGTTCAGGAGTCCTGGGTGGATTTCTCAGGCTTTTATTGAGCTTGTATATGTAGAGTAGCCAACAGGTACATGGCAGGCAGAGGGGAGTGGGGCAGGAGACTGGTGGGCCTCCCAGACCCGAGTGAATCTTCACTCTTTACTCTCTCCTGTTGTCTCTCCTGCCTCTGCTTCTCTTGGTGAATATGTCAATACTGCAGCCATGGCCCACAAGAGTAAACAACACAGCTAAACATAGCAATGTAGGGCCTCCCCTGGTGACACAATGGTTGAGCGCTGGGCTGTGAAGCTGCCCGCAGCCTCTGCAGCCCTAGCCGCAGGCAAGGGTCCCACATGGAGCAGCAGACCTCTCCTGCTGGGCCCGCTGCTCCCCTCTGCAGTGTATTTCCAGGCCTGCCTGCTCTGTTACCCGCTCTGGCTCTGGTGAATTCTCTCACCCTCCCTCGCTTCTGACTGTACCCAGTGCTTGTATAAATAAATAAATACATCTTAAAAATAAATAGTAATGTAACAAATTGCAGATTCCACCATCAGGCAGGGCAATCTTAATGGCGGGAGGGCAGAAATGCCTGAAAATCACTTACCCTACAAATGGATATTAGAAGCACAATTATAAGTCTCTTCCAAAGTGAGTATTTTTTTTTAATTTTTTGTTTTATTGACTGTACTGGAAAGCAGGAAATAGAATAGCTTTCTATTTTGACACATCAATAATTAGTTTGTAGCTTAAAATATTAAATATTATTTGAATGTAAGTAGGTAATATCCAGGTCTTATTTATTCTTTATAAACAATTCTGGGAATTAGATATGTTGCAGATAAAGATCTTGGCCTCTCTGACTCACAGTTATGAGGATAAATTTTGTGTTATTTAGCAAAATAATCTTTAACACTAAACTAAATATTTTGGTAAGGTGTATCATTTGAAGCACTATGCTCTAAGGACAAAATTGCATTTCTTTTTCCCTTCCAGTAATGGAAATAATTGAAAAACACAGCCTAAGCCCAGTGATGGCTGTACCTTGGAGCAAATGACATATCTGTTACTCTGGTGAAAGTCCAGAGGATCTTATTTTTGAATAAGGGAATATTTATTATGCTTTAAAAAAATAAAAAGTCTTTCTCAATCTGTTACATATCTTTTTAGATGTTCCAAATATTGTGTTTTTTTTTTTTTTTTTTTTTTTGTGGGGCCCTTGCTGGTGGCCAGGTAACCAACCAGTGCTGCAGAGGCTGCAGGCAGCCTCGCAGCCCAGTGCTCAACCGCTGCACCACGAGGGGAGACCCTAGATGTTCCAAATATTGTAACCCTCTAATTTTTGTTTTCAAAGAATCTTCTCTACTTGTACAGACATTCATTGTCCAGCGGCTGCTCAAATCTGACTCATTATAAATGGATTTTTCTTGTTTACAATAAATATTTTTCATAGTTTAATATCCCTTAATGTAAGATTATTCAATTGTTTATTATGCATCATTTAAACAGTTTCTGAAAAGAAGGGGTTTAATTTATAGTAAAATGTTAATGTTATAAATAAACTATTTGGAATGTGGTATTGGAATTAAAGTTAAATTCAGTTAAAACAAACTAAAAACTTAAATTTATATTATCATGACAGAAATTGAACCATAAGAATAAATTCAATAAATAATTCATCATAAAGAGGAAAACATTCTTAAATTTCCACACAACCAATACTTAACATTTTTCCTTGTATATTTTTTAAAGAGATGGAAAAGATTCATGGGCATGTCTTCAACAATGATTTGGCATAGATATGGATATAGAAAAAACAACAGTATTGCTATATCAAATGATGTACTGTATGTTAAGAATAATACATATTTTCTCATAATCATGTAAAGACTCCCTTGGCCTTACACCTGTAGGCCATTTCTTTGGTAACCTAAGAACAATAGTTTCCTAGTCACAGCTCATTTACTAGCATGATCAATCATGCAAGACAGCACAACATTTGGCAACAATTAAACTTTCCCAATTACAAACATGGGTGTAAAATTCCTGTTCCATATTCAATTACTAAAATCAATCTATTTCCTAGCACTCAATTAACTTGGTGTAGGGGCAGGACAGGACACGGTGCAGGTTTCCTATGATCCAGCAGGCCGGGTAAAGGAGGAGTCAGAGTCCTCAGTGGTTTTTGCAGGTCTTTTTATTGGGATTTACCCGGTACATGGCAGGCAAGGGTGCTGGGGGGCCAGGAGGACGGCAACCCTCCCAAGCCCCAACAAGTCTTCACTCTATCTGGGCTCTCTGGCCTTCTCTTGGCTTCTGCTGCTGCCGTCCCCGTGACGCCGCCCTTAAGAGCCCAGTCTCAGCCCAGGTGAATCCCATCTACCTATGCCCACACCCTACTCCAGGTGCCCGCCATCAGGTATGCATTCAGGACAAGGATCCATCATCTATCCTGATGGCGGGAGGGCAGAAAAGCCTGACATTTTTCCTTACCCTACACTTGGTTAATATATTAATTACTTCAAAGTGGTTTAAAATAACTCATCAAATATATGTAAGTTCTACTGAAGTCTAACTCTTAACTAGAAATCCCTAACCTCTACAAGGCCTGCGAACTATTGACCTCTTGCATACAGCAGGAAATGTATTGTTGCTGCATATAGGTACCCCCCCCACGTTAGGAACAAGCTGGTTCAGGGCAGCTTGTTCTCCATAGTTCTCAGGGCCAAAACATTTCTTTCCTAACTATATCTTTAACAATTTTTACTTCTTTTGTGATAGTTAATGCATAAGAACAATAAGGCAATTGTCACCTGGGTCTGAATTAGGTTTTCACATGCCAATTAATAACTAATTTACTTCAGCATTAACCAAGAACAAAGAGGAGAGCATTAGCAGGCATTGCCATGGAGACTCCCTAGCTCAGATCTTCCTTGGGAAGTGCAAAAACTCCCTTTTTCTGGGAAGAACAACTTTCCCTCTTCTGGGGGAGCACAGGAACTCCCCTCTTCTCAGGAGAGTCCCCCAATGCCCAGACCATGTCAAGAGACAGCATGGGAGGCGCAGCCTGCCACATGAAAGGGGAAGGTGAAGAGATCTAAGTAAATCTGAAAAAGGGGTTAATTGTATGGTGAAGGGTAGAACTGAACTTTGAATACTATATTAATGTAACATATACAGATATAATTCACAATGACACACACTGAAATTTATATAATATTATAATGCAATGCTACTTACATTAAAAAAAAAAAGTTAAAACCTGTTTCTCTTTTCTGAGAGTACACCACATATAGAAATACCAGAAGATTCAACTGAAAATCTGTTCGAAATAATAAATGATTTTTTAATGTTGCAAGATATGAGCTGAATATATAATATCAGTTGTGTTTCTATATGCTAATAAATTCTTTTTTTTTTTTTTTAAAAACCTAGGAGTGAAATTGCTGGATCACATGACAATTCTTTGTTTAACACTTGGAGAACTGCCAAACTGTTTTCCAAAGTCTCTGCATAATTTTACATTTCCACCAACCAAGCATAAGGGTTCCAATTTCTTTACATCCTTGCCAAAACATTATTGTCATTTATTACAGCCACCCCAGTGGGTATGATGTGGTATGTCATTGTAGCTTTGATTTTCATTTTCCTTTTTTTTTTTTTTTAAATTTTTTTTTATTAGATAATAAATTTTATTGTTATATTCCCCATACAATTGCAGCCCCCCATTCTGACCCCAATCCCTCTCCTTCCACCCCCGCCCCCCTAAAAGTGTCTCTGGTTCATAGTTTTTTGCTGATTTTGATTTTCACTTTCTTATAGTTATTCATTTTCCTGGTCCCTTTTTTAAGTTTTCTAGATTCCTGCTATGAGTGAGACCATCCGGTATTTTTCTTTTTCTTTTTGGCTTATTTCGCTGAGCATGATCCCTTCCAGCGCCATCCATGTTGCTGCAAATTGCATGTGTTTATCTTTTTTGAATGCTGAGTAATATTCCATGGTATATATGTACCACATCTTCTTGATCCAGTCATCTATTTTTGGGCATTTGGGTTGTTTCCAAAGCTTAGCTATTGTAAATAGTGCTGCTATAAACATAGGGGTGCAGGTGTTCTTTGGAATTGATGTTTCTGTGTCCCTTGGGTAAATACCTAGGAGTGGAATTGCTGGATCATATGAAAGCTCTATGTTTAGTAGGTCCAGAAATCTCCACACAGCTTTCCACAGTGGTTGGACCAGTTTGCACTCCCACCAACAGTGCAGAAGAGTTCCTTTTTCTCCACACCCTCGCCAACATTTGTTGTTGCTAGCTTTTTTAATATGTGCCATTCTCACTGGTGTGAGATGGTATCTCATGGTAGTTTTGATTTGCATTTCCCTGATGACAAGTGATGTTGAACATTTTTTCATATGCCTGTTGGCCATTTGCATTTCCTCTTCAGAGAAGTTTCTTTTTAGCTCTTCTGCCCATTTTTTGACTGGATTATTTTCTTTGTTGTTGTTGAGTCTCATCAGCTCTTTGCAGATTTTTGTGATCAGTCCTTTATCATTAGTGTTGGGTGCAAAAATGTTCTCCCAGTTGGTGGGGTTTCTCTTTGTTTTTGTTATTGTCTCTTTTGCTGTGCAGAAGCTCTTTAATTTGATGTAATCCCAGCTGTTTATCTTTGCCTTCACTATCACTGCTTTGGGTGATGTGTCTGTAAAGATGTCTTTGATGTGCAAGTCACGTAGTGTTTCGCCTATATTTCCTTCTATATATTTTATGGTTTCAGGTCTTATGTCTAGTTCTTTAATCCATTTTGAGTTGATTTTTGTGTATGGTGTGAGGTAGTGGTCAAGCTTCATTCTTTTGCATGTAGCGACCCAGTTTTCCCAGCACCATTTATTGAACAAACTTTCTTTGCTCCAATCCATAGTCTTTGCTCCTTTGTCAAAGATTAGTTGACCATAAATCTGTGGGTTTATTTCTGGATTTTCTATTCGATTCCATTGGTCTGTATGTCTGTTCTTGTTCCAATACCATGCAGTTTTGATGATTATGGCTTTGTAGTAGAGTTTGAAGTCTGGGAGTGTGATGCCTCCATTCCCTTCTTTTTTTTTCAGGAGAGCTTTGGCTATTCGGGGTTTTTTGTGGTTCCATATGAATTTCATCAATAATTGTTCTATTTCTTTGAAGAATGACATTGAAATTTTGATTGGAATAGCATTGAATCTGTATATTGCTTTTGGAAGGATGGTCATTTTAATAATGTTTATTCTTCCAATCCATGAGCAGGGGATGTCTCTCCATTTCTTTGTGTCTTCTTCTATTTCTTTTAACAGTGTTTTATAGTTTTCTTTGTATAGGTCCTTTACCTCTTTTGTTAGATTTATTCCCAAATATTTGATTTTTTTTGTTTCAATAACGAAAGGGATGGTTTTTTTGATTTTTTCTTCTTCAGATTTATTGTTTGTGTATAGGAAGGCTACTGACTTTTGCGTGTTGATTTTGTATCCTGCCACTTTACTGAACTGATTGATGAGTTGAATTAGCTTTTCTGTGGAGTTTTTGGGGTTCTCTATGTATAATATCATATCGTCTGCAAATAGTGATAGTTTGACTTCTTCTTTTCCTATTTGGATTCCTTGGATGTCTTTCTCTTGTCTTATTGCCCTGGCTAGGACTTCCAGTATTATATTGAAAAGCAGTGGTGAGAGTGGACATCCTTGTCTTGTTCCAGATCTTAATGGAATTGCTTTCAGCTTTTCACCATTGAGAATGATACTGGCTGTTGGCTTGTCATAGATGGCCTTTATGATGTTAAGGTATGTTCCTTGTATCCCAAGAATTTCAAGGGGTTTTATCATGAATGGGTGTTGCACTTTGTCGAAAGCTTTCTCAGCATCTATTGACATTATCATATGGTTTTTATATTTCTTTTTGTTGATGTGTTGGATAACGTTGATTGATTTTCGGATGTTAAACCATCCTTGTGTCCCTGGAATGAATCCTACTTGGTCGTGGTGAATTATCTTATGGATACATTGTTGGATTCTGATGGCTAAAATTTTATTGAGGATTTTTGCATCAGTGTTCATTAGGGAGATTGGCCTGTAGTTTTCCTTTTTTGTGTTGTCCTTGTTGGGTTTTGGTATTAGTGTAATGTTGGCTTCATAGAACGTGTTTGGTATTGTCCCTTCCTTCTCAATTTTTTGGAAGAGTTTGTGAAGGGTAGGCACTAATTCGTCTCTGAATGTTTGGTAGAATTCATTTGTAAATCCATCAGGTCCTGGGCTTTTGTTTTTGGGGAGGTTTTTGATTACATTTCAATTTCGCTAATTGTAATTGGTCTGTTTAGGTGTTCTATTTCTTCTTTATCTAGCTTTGGGTGATTGTACAGTTGTAGGAATTTGTCCATCTCTTCTAGATTGTTAAACTTGTTTCCATATAACTGTTCATAGTAGTTACTGATTATTCTTTTGATTTCTGCTGTGTCCGTTGTGATTTCTCCTCTTTCATTGATGATTTTGTTTATTTGTGCTTTCTCCCTTTTTTCCTTTGTGAGCCTGGCTAGGGGTTTGTCTATTTTATTGATTTTTTCAAAGAACCAGCTCTTGGTTTCATTGATCTTTTGGATTGTTTTTTTAGTTTCAATCTCATTTATTTCTTCTTTGGTTTTATTATTTCTTTTCTTCTACTGGTTTTGGGTTTTTTTTTTGTTGTTCTTTTTCTAGATCTTTGAGCTTCGAGATTAGGTTGTTTCTTTGAGTTCTTTCTTGTTTCTTGATGTGAGCTTCTATTGCTATATATTTTCCTCTTATTACTGCTTTTGCTGCATCCCATACATTTAGGATATTGGTGTCCTCCTTGTCATTCAATTCAAAAAATTTTTTAATTTCTTCTTTGATCTCCTCATTAGTCCAGTGGTCTTCCAGTAGTGTGGTTTTTAATCTCCATGAGGTAGGAAAGTTCCTTGCCTTCTTTTTATGGTTTATTTCTAGTTTGATGCCTTCATGGTCAGAAAAGATGGTTGATATGATTTCAATCTTGGTGTATCTGTTGATGTTTGTCTTGTGCCCCAGTATGTGATCGATCCTGGAGAATGATCCGTGTGCGCTTGAGAAAAATGTGTACTCCGTTTTTTTGGGGTTTAGTGTTCTATAGATGTCTGTTAAGCCCAATTGCTCTAGGTCCTTATTTAGAGCTTTGGTTTCTTTACTTATTTTTTGTCTTGTTGATCTATCCATTGTTGATAGTGGTGTGTTGAAGTCTCCCACTACGTATGTGTTTTCTCTGATGTCTGTTTTCAGAGTGGACAACAGTTGTCTGATATATTTTGGTGCTCCTTCGTTTGGTGAGTATATGTTAATGAGTGTTATTTCTTCTTGAAGTATTGTCCCCTTGATCATAATGTAGTGACCATTGGGGTCTCTTTTTATCTTTTTGAGCTTAAAATCTGTTTTATCTGATATAAGTATAGCTGTTCCTGCTTTCTTTTTTGGTCCATTTGCTTGTAGGATTGTTTTCCATCCTTTAACTTTGAGCCTATTTTTATCTTTTGTAGCTAAATGTGTTTCCTGGAGACAGCAAAAGGTTGGGTTTTGTTTCTTAATCCAGGCTGCAACTCTGTGTCTTTTTATTGAAGAGTTTAGTCCATTTACATTTAGAGTTAATATTGATATGTTAACATCTGTATTTGCCATTGTGTTTGTCTTTCCTTTGATTTTATTTATTTATTCTTTTAATAACTTTTTTTTTTTGGCCTTCTTTCATTGTTATTCGTCCCTCTGAGGTTCTGGCTTTAGGACTCCTTGTAGTATTTTTTGGAGTGGGGGTTTAGTTGCAATGAAATTCTGGAGTTTCTGTTTGTCTGGGAAGGTCCATATTCTTTCTTCAAAGAGGAAGGAGAGCTTTGCGGGATAGAGTATTCTTGGTTGGCATCTGTTTTCTTGGAGTCTGTTGACTATGTCCCTCCACTCTCTCCTTGCCCGTAGTGTTTCTTCGGAGAAGTCTGATGTCAGCCTGATTGGCTTTCCTTTGAATGTTATCTGTTTCTTCCCTCTTGCCAGCTTCATTATTTTTTCCTTGTCCTGGATTCTTGGGAGCTTTACTATTATGTGTCTTGCTGTATTTTTCCTTTCGTCGTGGAAGTTTGGTGTTCTTCTTGCTTCTTGTATATCAATTTTCAGCTCCTTCTTCACATTTGGGAAGTTCTCTTCAATTATCTCTTTGAATATTTTCTCTGTTCCTACTTCTCTCTCCTCTCCTTCTGGTATTCCTATAACTCTTATATTTCCTTTCCTCATGGAGTCAGATAGTTCCCGAAGTCTTTCTTCGTTCTTTCTCCTTCGTACTTCTCTTTCCTTTTCTGTTTTGGTTCTTTTTATTTCTGTGTCTTCAAGAGTACTTATTCGTTCTTCCATTTCATCAATTCTGCTTTCATTGCTTTTCCCAGAATTCTTTAGTTCTTCCATTAATTCTTTGATTCCCTGCATTTCTTTTACTTCCCTCTTTAGGGACTCAATTTCATTCTTCTGATAGTTGATTATTTTTCCCTTATCATTGTTTTCCTTTATGACTTCTGTCAGTTTTTTAATCACGGCAATTTTAAATTCTCTTTCTGGAAGGCTCAGAAGTTCTTCCAAGTTACTGTCGTTGCAATATGGGGTCTGGTTTTCTTTTTGTGGTGTGCTTTTTCTCTGGAGAGTTGCTAGGTTGCGTGTAGTTCTTCTCCTCCCTACTGTCTGTTTTCTAATTTGCCGTATGCGTTGGGACACTGTGTTGTTGGGACTGGCCGGCATCTTGGGTGGGCTTCTCTGCTCCCCTCTGGTTCCTCCAGGAGTCATCTGTCAGTTTCAAGCAGTCTTTACTGGAGAAAGTCCCTGTTCTAAAATGCCGATGTGGGGACACACTCCCCTGTGCGCCTGGTCTGCCCCGGCGGTGGGTTCCTGCTCCCCCTCTGGGCTTGGACTGCAGGCCAGAGGGGGTCTGGCGTGGGCGAACTTCCCCCGCTCACCTCTGGCTCCTGAGGAAGCCTTCTTTACTGAAGAAATGTAGTCTTTACTGAAGAAATGTCCCTGTTCTAAAATGGTGATGTGGGACACACTCCCTGCGCGTCCGGTCTCAGGCACACTCTTCTGCGCCCTTGGTCTGCCCCGGCTGTGGGTGCTCGCTCTCCCTGTGGGCTCAGACTACTTGTTCGTAAGGGGCCGGGTGTGGGCTAACTCCCCAGCTGGCCACTAGCTCCTTCAGGGGCCTGTGCTGGCTTCAAGTCGCTAGGTGGCGCCAGGGATCTCTCCTAGAGCCCTTGGGGAGCTGATTTTCCACCCCGTGGGACAGGGAGCAGAGCGGGGATGGTAGGGTACACCTCAACGGCTTTGGGGTGCTATGTCTGCCTTGTGTCCCACCGTCGTGGGGAACCCACGCCCCTAATTTTGTGCCCCGGGTCTCAGTTCCAAAGCCCTCAGTTCCAGGATGCGGGCTGTAGTCCAGATCAGTGGCGCGGGAATGGCGCCTTTTGAATCCCGCTCCCCTGCCTGGGCGCCTGGTTCCTGCTCACTCAGGGAGGGCCTCCGCGCGTCTCCCCACAAGCCTAGGTTGCAGGCGCGGGGACCTGGGCAGCTGCGATCCGATCCGGATCCACGTTTGCTTTTCAACTGCACTGCTTTTCAGCGCGATCCGCTCCGCTTTTCTGCGCAATCCTGATCCGCGTCTGCTTACCCGCAGCCGGGGCTGTGTGCTGGTGCTGGTCTCCTCCTGGGCGGGGTCTCTCTTTAATGGCGCCTGGAGCTCACCTCCGCGGCGGATCCTGCAGGGTTCTCCACAGCTCCCGTTCACGGGGTGTGGTGGCTGAAATAGTTCCTTTCCACTCACAGTCCCGCTTGCTGCGTAGTTTGTTCTTGTTGGTCGTTTTAGTTTGTTGTTTTCCTCCTCTCTGCCGGTCGGAGAGTACCGCCTCTGTGGGCGGGGGAGGGGAGCAGGGTTCTGCGCTTCCCTCCCTTCTAGTCCTCTTTTATGGCCACTTTCTTCTTCGGGTAGTTTGCTGGAGTCACCCGTTTATCTTCCGTGTCCCAGTTCTCACTGGGACCTGCCGCTTTTCCTCCCTATTAACTTTTTTTTAATGGGAGATCTTACTCGCAGCGTCTCCTCGCCGCCATGTTGCTCCACCCTCCAAATCTATATGCTAATAAATTCTTAGAAAAGTAAATTTTTTAAAAAAATGCCATTTACAAAGGTATCAATATGCTACAAAATACCTAAGAACAGATTTCAGCAAGATGAATATCCTGTAAATTATGACATTGATTAAAAATTTGAAGATACAAATAAATGGGAAGATATCCTATGCTCATGAAAAGGAAGTATTGATTTTGTTATGATCTTCTCACTGCAAGTAGCAATATAGAGTTTCCACAATCACTACCAAAATTCCAAGAGCACAAATAGAATAAACAATCCTAGAATGTTTATGGAATCATAAAAGTACTTGAATAGCCAAAACATCATGATAATGAAGAAGAAAAAAGACACAGACGTATCACATTTAGTTTGTCAACCTTAAAATATATTAAACAACAATAGTAATCCAAACAGTATGGTTCCAGAATGAAAGCAGACACACACACACACACACACACACACACACACACACACATATATAAAAGATTAGAGAAAATACTAATTTATGAAAAAAGAGGTATAAATATGCAATGGTGAAAGGACAAGCTCCTTAATAAACAGTGTTAGAAAAGTGGACATTCTCATGTAAACAAATTAACATGGGACACTCTTTTTAAAACACACAAACATCAACTCAAGTAAACTAGTGTTTAATTTTATCTCCTGAAATTTTAAACCAAGAAAAGCAACAACAAACAAAAATGGGGTAATCCTGACATATACCTTGGCTATGATTTTTTTTATTTGACACCAAAAACAGACACAGAAAAGCAAAATAAACCAGTGTGAAAATACTGAATCAAAATTTTCTTCACAGGGAATCAAACCATCAAGAAAATAAAAAGAAAACATCACAATGGAATAAATATTTGTAAATGAATATGATAACAGGTTACTATGCAAAATGTGCAAACAACTCACACAAATCAGTAGCAAAATATATTCAATTTAAAATGGCTGAGGAACTGTATATATATTATTTTCCAAAAACATAAAAGTGACGAGGACATTAAAAAAGTTCAGTATCACTAGTTATCAAGAATTCTTTAAGTACTTGCATTGGATTATCCCTTATGTCTTCTAGTTCTAAAATTCATTACTTCTACAACTACAACAAATGCAGATATTTCCACTGGTTAGGCACATAGATGGAATTCATGATATTGTGGTATAATGAACTGAGGAAAAGGATACTATAAAACCTCAAAATCAAAACCTCAAAACCTCAAAACCTGCAAATCATCTTCTGAAGAAAGTGGATAACAAAAATAGCAAACAGGATTTAGATATGATTTTAATAAATATTCTTAGCTATGATTCATCACACATTAGAATAGATTTTTTCCTATTTTTTCAATATTTTCATGGTTGGATTAGTTTAGAGTAGTGTTTTCCAGGTTATACAAACTACAGGATTTTACAATCTTTAGAGTAGAAAACAGTTTACAAGCTTTATTTGACCAAACCATGGGACTGATATATTGCAAGGAACCACACTTTGAGTATGACTGTCATAGGAATATTTAAATCAGAAGAGCTTAATGTCCACCATTTTTTAAACTCTCTGTGGCCACCCTGATATTAACTTTTTAAATGGTGAGATTATAACCCCTTCTCAGAATGAAGTATACGTATCAGGATATTCTGGCCTATGTAAATAAGAAAAGAGTGAGTTAAATCAATTAGGAAAAATACCTTGGATTTGGGAAGTTATAAGACTGGGGCTTCAATTCCTGTTGTGATGTATAGTAAACATGTAACCATGGACAAGTAAGTTACGTAACTAAATAATAAAAGTCATATTTAACTCATCTACAAAATAGGAATAAATGATTTTTAAGGATTATTATGTAGTTTGAAATAAGCTAATGTCAGATTATGAACTTTCTAAAATGTAAGACTATTATACACACACACACACAAACTCTGAAATTTCTGAAAAGACCTTTTATTATTTTCAGAAAAATGAATGATGATAAATTGTATTTACAAAATAAAAAGTTCAAGAGTATACCAGTTTACTAGTTTTCTAGGTCTGATATTATATAACAGAGTATCAGTAATTTAGCAATGACAAATGTTTATTATATTGTAGTTGTAAAAGTTAGAATTATAAAATCAGCTTGTCAGGTGGATCATGTTTTCAGTGAAGAACCTCGTAGGGAAGTATCCATGCCACTTAAAATCATTAACAATGATAGCAACATAATAAAATAAGATGCTAAGTCAAGAGGGACAAATGCATCAAGAGAAAGTGTCATTTTCTAATGAGATAAATAAGTCATCCAGTACAAGACTTTACACCTCCTGTTTCACCTGAATATTCAACTACAGATGTCATTCTTAAAGGAAGGGTGGAAAAATTAGGATGGAATTCAATTACATATGTTAAAATTCCAATGTATAAATGGCCAAAAGAAATAAAAGTTATTTCTAATTAAAAATAATTCTGGAATTGTAGAGCAAAATAATTCCTTGCAGTTGTCAAAAAAAAAGTTAATTCTATCTTCTTTGTCATCCATGTAATATTTTGGTGAGGATGTTTCGAATTCCATCCATCTTGACACATTACAGTGAGTAGAAAAGTAAAGAGAACATGCAATTTTTCTTTAAGTTAATATAGCATAAGACATACAGAAAATTTCAGTTTATAATGGACTGATATCACTTCTTCTCATTCAGCAGCAGAGGCTAGAAGATCTGCTTTTTACATTGGACTAATACAGGGCATAATTAGTAAAGGAGTCTACAAAATAAAAAAGGAGACTAGATTTAAGAGGCAAACATCAATCCAAGTTGTAGAACTTCATCTTGAGAATTAACCAGTATGTAGGAATAAAAATCATTTGTATCTGGTAGGGAAACCTATATTACCAGTGCAGCTAAGGATTATTGAGAATCATGGAAATACAAGAATGGATTGTAGCATCTCTACTTAGACAATATTCAAGGGGCCTGAGTCAGGAGACCGAAGTCTGAAAAATGGTCTTAGAACACCAGAGAATGTGTTCTGGGAAAAGGTGAAAATGTGGTATCCATCTGCCATGTTAAAGAAAGATATATATCCATCCTCATAATCAAGGAATATCCCCACAGTATGGGCTTTTCCTCTTAGAGTAATAGAGGTTTCTGGGGAAGTGAGTGCCCAGTGCTCCGCATGATAGAGCCTGATGGCCCAGAAACCATTCTGCGGGGATATGCTGACCTTCCCTTTCCTTGTTACATCTTCCCTACAAACTCCTATGTCATAGGAAACTGTGTCCCTAACATCCACCTCCCAGTATAATCTCCCTGAAGTGATGTTCAATTGACCAAGCACACAAGGAAGAGAGTCAAATCTTTGTGGGGAGGTGGGTAGATCTTCACCCCTTTCCTGGCAGGTTACTTGTTTCCCTTTTTCAGACAGGAGGAGGGCAGGATGGGCAGTGGCTTCATCCAGAACCACATTTGCTGCAAAGACAAGTGAACCATCATTTCCTGAGTAGGATCACAGTTTCCTGGGACAGAGGGTCCCCGTTCTGTGAGGACTCAGACTCTGGGTAGACACAGCTCACCGGCATCTTTCCCTGAGTCTACACTACAAAGAACAGGGTTTGTCCTGGACCATCATAAACTCACCTGCTTCATATACTTCTTTCTTCCAATCTGGAAGAAACATATAAACATTAGAACCTTAAAGATGAAAGATAAAGATGTCTGCCTTTCTAGAATATCAGAATAAATTCACAAGAACAGATTTCAAGAATAGCAGCAAAGAAAGTATTATTTTGTATACATGCACCTCTTTTCACACTTGCTAAATTATGCCTTCCTTGAAGACCTAATCCATCCTATGTTCTCCTCATCCAATATAGCCACTGATTAAGTATCTATAAACCTATAGGATTGTTGGAGAGAAATAATGAAAGTGGTCAGTTTCTTTTGGTATTGTTTTCATAGATATTATAGCATATACTTTCCTTTTAACTATCTTTAAATCATGATGCAAAATGCATTCAGTCTTCCAACTTTTTGCATCTGGAACTAGTAAAATTACAAAAAATTAATGTTTCAAACAAATTATCTGTTAAAATAGTGAGAAATGAGTTCACAGAATGCATGTTTTTGTGTATCACTGATTTTCAACATATTGCTATACACATATAAATGTTCATGTGAAATATCTTTGAGAAAAATTTCTTCTAAAGAGTTTGTCACTCACCAGGATATAATGGTGCATGCTTCCCATCTGCAATAAAACAAATGAATAACTATAAGAAAGTGAAAATCGAAATCAACAAAAACTATGTACCAGAGACACTTTTTGGGGGGCAGGGGCGGGAGGGGAGGGATTGGGGTCAGAATGGGGGGATTGCAATTGTATGGGGAATATAAAAATAAAATTTATTAATTAAAAAACATTAAAAAATAAATAAAAACTCTCCTAATTATTAACAACAACAACAAAAAAAACCAAATAGGAAACTCTTTAGTTTTTTTTTTTTCTTCAGTTTTTCACATTGTTTATTTTCAATTTCTTGCTTTGTCACATTTCTTCTAATTCCTTTTAATTTACTTATTCTATCATAGATCTTCATATTCCATTTTTTTTCCAAGCCTGATGATAAACATTCAGATGGAGAATACACACATTGGAGCAATAACAGAGGAATAAAATAAAGGAAGTTCATAAAATAGGTGAAGAAGGAAATAATGGAGGGGGGAGAATATGGCAAATTATTTGTAGCTTATACTTCAGATATAATTTGCTGAAACTTCTGAAAATTAGATAATATTTCAAATGCTTATTTGCCAATACTGACATTTTTTTTCTTCTTCATTCAATTCCTTACTATAGTTATATACCCAAGAGAAACAGAAGAATGTTTTCTGAGACATAAACATTACTCACCGGACTTGAAATGAATCTTCCTCTTTTCTGATAGAAAATATATAAACATGCGTATATAAATATTTAGGATCATAGATAAATACAATTAAAGGCACACATCTGTGCCTTTATTTTACATTACGAAAGAACAGTAATACAGGAAAGGAAATTTAGATAACATCATGAAAACATATACATCTTAGATCATTTGAGAATGTGATCAAGAGAAGTAGGCCATCTGCTATCAAATTACACTTGATATCAGTATATACAAATGCCTGAAAGATCAGCAAATGGAACTTATCTCAGCAGCTTTCAAATCTGAACTCTTTCCTTAAAAATGGAGGCAATAATATATACTAAACAATGGACATTGAATATCAGAGAACAATTAAAAGAACCCATGTTATTGGAAAGTTTTCTATTGAGTAGAGAACAATTTTGTTTCTTGACCTCCTCGGTGGCGCAGAGGGTTGAGCTAGGTGCTGTGAAGCTGTCCATAGCCTCTGCAGCACCGGTTAGGTTCCAGGCAGGCCAGGGAAATTCCCACATGGCCAGACAGACCTCTCCTGCCCCACTCGCTGCTCCCCTCAGCAGTGTTTTTCATCAGTCTGCCTGTTCTATTCCCTGCTCTGTCTCCCGGTGAATCCGCTCACACTCCCACGCCTCTGGCCTGCACCCCAGTTCATGTATAAATAAAAATGAATCTTAAAAAATTGTCTTCTAACCTTATACTTCCTATCTCAAAAAAGTATAATGAAATAACAGTATCTAGAATATAGAGGAAACTTAAGAATGTAACAAAAAAGAAGCAAGTGAATAATGGACATGGTGGGAAAAGAAATTAATATGAGAGGAGTAAAGGAAGCCAAAATGTAATAGAAAAGGCAACTTGAATTTAGCAAGATGGAAGAGGAACCTGGGGTGGATGAAATGTGAAGAGTGTAGAAATGACTGGAAAAAAATAATTCCAAGAAATATATCAACAAAATAAATGTCAGGAAAAGTTACCCATTTCGTTCTGAAGTTTATCTGAAAAATAAAATGGAAAATTCTTGTAAACATCCCAATATACCAACACAAAAATAAAGATAAGTCAATTTTTCATTGCACAAAAATTGGTAGGGTGAATGTAATTTGCAAAATAAAATGTAGAAATTCAAAAAAAAAGTCAAAGAAGCACATTTTATCTAGAAAAATGAGGAGGCATGTTGTACTTTCTGAATTGACAAAGTAAAAGAAGACGGCAAAGACTGAACAAAAGACTAACTTCAGTTTTATCTGTTAAAGTGTCTGTTATCAATAGAATTAAGGATGTACAGGGCCTCCCTGGTGGTGCAAGGGGTTAAGCACAACACTGAAGTAATTGCAGCCTCTGCATACGAGTTCAATCCCCAGCCAGCCAGGGAGCAGCCCAAATGGGGCAGCAGACCTCTCCTGTCTCATCCGTTGACCCCTCAGCAGTGTGTTTCACTCAGTCTGCCTGTTCTGTTCCCCACTATGTCTCTGGTGAATATTCTCAGCCCCTGCATCTCTGGCCTGTACCCCAGCTCTTATATGCATAAATAAATAAATAAATCTTTAAGAAAATGAATTAAGAATGTACATAATTCAAGATCTGAACTGAAAAGTATATTAAAATAGCAAAATATTTTATAGCAAATGTTATTTTGATAGTAGCATACTGATACTGATTTTTAGTTTTTCAAACTTTTATGAGATGTGAGATTTAACAATTGTTTTTAAGTGAAAGATAATATATATATATATATACACATATATATACATATATATATAATTAGTGACCATCAGATATTTAAATTCATAGAAAGTGCTGGAAGAGATCACAGATCAAGAAAGCAAATGGCTATAATGCCTGCATACAATCTTTACTGATGTCTGATGGTTTCTAATCCTTTGCATTTGAAAAAATGGAGACAGAACTTTCTTAAGTTCTGTCTGTTTCTTAAGTGGCCAATTTATAGAACTCTTAAAATTAGCTTTGATAATAATGCACTCTTTAAATTATTCGTTTACATCAAAATTTCAAAGGATTAACTGACATGATGTAAACAAATTCCTTCTATTACTATTAACTTATATGGAAGTACCTAATTTCTCAGCTAATAAATCATTCATTTATAAACAAAAAGAAAATAAATAAAATTAATGTTGATTACAAACTCATGTACATGTACTTAAAGTCAATGTGATATTTATGGAGTTAAAGGAATTTTAGAATGACGTAAACACTTTTAGATGATGATTATTAAATTTTTTTAATTGTATTAATTTTTAAGAGGTAACGTTTTTGTATGTGTATAGCCATGTATGATTCAAAGGTATAGGTTCACGGATCTTCTGATACATGTCCCACACCACATAAACCATGATGGCAGCAATATTTTTTCACCATGCACCATTGTGTCCCCAGACACATTGCTCCACATCATCCCATTCCCCATATGGTAGCATCACAGATGTAGTCAGATTTTTAATTTTTTTTTCTGATTTGGTTTGTTTTGCTTTGTTTCACTATATTCCACATAAATGAAATCATTTATTTGTCTTCCTTGTTCTGATTTATTTCCCTTATCACAATCCACTCCAGTTCCATGCATGTTTTCACAAATGGCGAGAGTTCATCTTTCTATGTTTATATTAGTGAACAGTATTCTATTGTGTACTTAGACCATATATACTTAATCCACTGATCTCTTGGGCTTGTTTACATAAATTGGCTATTGTAAACAATGCTTTAATGAAAATAATAAAGATGTGTGAAAATAATTCACACATCTCTTCAAATTGCTTTTTGTGCTTTATTCAGTAGATATGTAGGATTGACATTTTTGGATCATATGTTAGATCATTTTTAAATTTATAAGACAAAACCATACTGATTTCCATAGAAACTGACCCAGTCTTTTCTCACTAACAGTGTGTTAAATTTCCATTTTCTCAATTTTCTGGCACATTTGTTGTTTCTGTTCTTTTTGCTATGGGTGTGAGGTGGTATCTTATGGGGGTTTGCATATGCATTTCCCATTTGATAAGTGGTGGTGAACATTTATTTATATGCCTGTTTGCATCTGTTTGTCTTCTTTGGGGAAGTCTATTTAGCTTTTCTGCCTATTTTTTATTGGGTTATTTATTTCATTTTTGATGAGCTGTATTATGTAATATTAAACCTATAATGATGCAGATAAACAAATGCATGCACACATAAAAATTTTCTTGAAAGTTCCCTTCTTTGCCAACAACATTCTTCAATAAATGAAAAGGGGAAAGAAATGAGTGAAATTTCTGTATTGAGAAAAAGGATAAGACTATTACTTCTGATATTTAAATTATGTTATTTATTGAATCTTTCTGAAATTAAGTAATTATTCAGTTTTTAACTTTAATATTTTGGAATTGTGGTAAACATACTCAATTCTCATAATTGCAGTAACTATTGCTATAGATAGTATCCCAAACACTGTATTATAGAATATTGAGCAGCAGGAGATGTCTGCCGCTTGCCAGCGGCCGGAGATCGAACCAACATTGCAGAGGCTGTAGGCAGCTTCGCAGCCCAGTACTCAACCACTGTGCCTCTAGGGGAGGCCCAGAAGCTTTTAAAAAATAACAAATTTCACAGGTAAACCACAGAAAGTTAATATCTTCATAAATTGAAAAAAACATTAAACTCAGAACCAAGATGTGATAAAAAGAACAATATATTAAAAAACATGCACTTGTTAAATACTGCATGTACATTACTCATTTGAAATATACTTCATATAAAACATTATTTTTTTTAAAAAATTATTTATTTATACAAGAACCAAGGGACAGGCCAGATGTGTGGGAGGGTGAGAGGATTCACCAGAGACAGAGCGGGGAGCAGAGCAGGCAGAAGGACCGAAGTACACTGCTGAGGGTAGCAGCAGGCGGCAGGAGAGGTCTGCACGCCATGTGGGACCCTCCTCCGGTGGCTGGGGAGCAGCTGGGGATCAAACCAGTGCTGCAGAAGGTGCGGGCAATTTCGCAACTCAGCGCTCAACCGCTGTGCCACCAGGGAGGCTCTCCCCTTGACATTTAAAGAGTCTAATTATCATCTTCCATAATCATGTGTGCCTAATGTATAATTTTTATGCCATATAAATGTTTCCATTTTACATATATAGAATACATATTAACATTAGTACCTGTGAGTGTATATATGAAGGGATGTATCTAATGACTTAATCATCTTCATTTTATCTAATGCATAACGAAACAATGGCAAGTTCCTGAAAGATAGAAAAATCTAATATTTACAAAAGAACATATATGAACTTTAAAAAGAAATGGGAAAAGGGGGCCTCCACGGTGGCGCAGCGGTTGAGCGCTGGGTTGCGAAGCTGCCCGCGGCCTCTGCGACGCCGGTTCGATCCCCGGCTGCTCCCCAGCCACCGGAGGAGGGTCCCACATGGCGCGCAGACCTCTCCTGCCGCCCGCTGCTCCCCTCAGCAGTGTACTTCGATCCTTCTGCCTGCTCTGCTCCCCGCTCTGGCTCTGGTGAATTCTCTCACCCTCCTGCGCTTCTGACTGTACCCAGTGCATGTATAACCAAACAAAGAAACAAATAAATAAAAATAAAACATGCCTCTATATATATAAAAAAAAAAAAAGAAATGGGAAAAGATAGATTTAGGAAAAGTAAGTGGACAGAACTAATACGGTGGAAGTATATAAACAAAAATTTGAGGAAGAGTGTGTAGACATTCAAAAGACATAGAAAGGCAGAGAATACAAAAGACACTAAATGAATGGCCATTTGAAAGGGATTTGGAATAAAGGCTTCTCAGATAATGTACTCATTTTTCCTAAAATGTTACCAGAAAGAGAAAATGTAAAATTTATTGTAAAATATGCATTAAAAAGTAAGAGTTTCAGGAGGCAAGAATACACATATGTGTACAAACATGGGTGCAGGTACATACACATACTGAAGGCTCTCAATTTTTCAGAAAATATTGTTCAAAAATTAAAAGGGGAAAATGAGTGAATACAGTGAAATAAGAAAGTAATTGGGAATATAATCCTGGTAGTTAACTTCTGAAATTAATGTTCCACTTTGACAATTCTAAGGATTTTGTTATTCAGTTTGTTTTTTTGCTACTAAATAAAGGTACACAAATGATAGATGATCCTTAGATGTCTAGATAGATTAGACAGATAGATAGATAAATATTTCTTATATTAAATTGTCATGTTGTCTGTTATAACTTCCACAAAATTTGATTTCAAGAGTATTGATCTACTGCTCCTAAGAAAATTTGAATTAGGGCCCCAAAAGCTACTATTCAAAATGGATATTTGAATACATTGATATATAACCTTATTTTATAAATGTTTCTGTGTCAGTTTATTCCTGATAAAGCTTATTTTAATTAAGTCACACAAAAAGAAAGGGAGATGATATATTAGATGGCAGAAAAGATATTACTATGTCAATTGACTTAAATTATTCTACATAAAATTTTCATATCAGCTAATTTGAAAGTTCCTGTGTCTGATATTCACAATTCAAAAAATATATTTGAGATAAAAGATGTATCTATATTGAGAAAAAAGAAAGAACAATTCAAAGAGATTTGCACTGAAATTTTTTCACTTAAAATAAAATGCAAACATTCACATATACACAAGAAACTTACATAAATAACAGCTACAAACATTGAAGGTACACATATATTCCAAATAAAAAAGCATAAGTAGAAAACCTTTAAGAATCATTAAAAACATAATTGAGACCTCCTGCTGGCACAGGGTTTAAAGTCTCAGCCCTATCAAGATATAGCCAGTCACTCTGAACTGAATTTTTTGATCCTTGGCCAGGGAGCTAAATCACAAGGTGAAGCAGATATAGCAGGTCTTGCCTGCTGCTCCCCTCAGCAGTGCATTTCAGTAGATCTATCTGTTCATTCCTCACCTGTCTCTGGTGAATCCTCTCACCTCTGAACCTTTGGCCTACACCCCATTTCCGGTATATATAAATAAATAAAAATAAATCTCAAAAAACTAATTGAAGGGCCTCCCTGGTAGCACATGAAATAAGTTCATCACTGTGAAGCTATCCTCACCCTCTGCAGCACAAGTACCATCAAGGCCCGATAGGGAGCTACTTGCATGGCACAGCAGACATCTCCTATCTTGCCAGCTGCTAAAAACAGTGTGTTTCTGTCAGTCTACTTGTTCTGGGCCGTTTCTCTCTCTATTGAATCCTTACATCCCCACAACTCTGGAATACGCTATGAAGCACTCAGCAGGCTCTGCGCCATGGGCTCTATTCCTAACCTATCTGGGAGATTCCCACCAGGCTCAGCACCTCTCCTGTAACTCCAGCTGCTCCCCTCAGGAGTGTTTTCTGTCCGTCTGCCTTTTCTGCTGCCTGCTCTGTCTATGCTGAATCCTCTCACCATCCAGGGTTTGGCCTATACCCCAGTTCTTGTACGAAGAAAAAATACGTTAAAAAAAAAGAAGCAACCCATTGATTTATGGTTATACAGGAGAAGATCTTGCCAATGGACCTAAATAGACCCAAGGTAAGGAATCGAGGAGATACCAAGCATTATCTTTACACAGTGGCAGGAAAGGATCAAAGAACAATCCCTCAGTCAATTCACAATGGGACAACAGGAAAGCCATGAAAGAAATATACATTTCAAAATGAGGTTTCACTAAAAAGGCAAAAAAAAAAAAAACCAAAAAACAAAAAACTGATCAAACAGTCACATCAGCATATAAAACAGATCTAGAGATATAGACATTTATCTTTCTCATTTTCAAGGCTATCTGAAAATCCAGAGAGAGATCGATGTTAATTTTAAATGAAAGTCTACTGAAACACAAGAAAAGGTCATTTAAAATTCATCTACTTGGGGCCTCACCCTTGGCACAAGGGGTTAGTTAAGAGGCAGCACTGTGAAGTTGCCCACAGCCATTGCAGCAGGGGTTCAATCCCCAGCCAGGACAGTGACCCACGTGGCCCAACAGAACTCTTCTGTCTCACCCTCTGCTCCCCTCAGCAGTGGATTTCAGTCAATCGGTGAATCTTCTCACGAGCCCTCCAACCCCAGCACCTCTGGCCTACACCCTGGCTATTGTAGGCATAAATGAATAAATCTTTAAAAGAAAAAATAAATGACATGGAATCCAACCCTCTTTTCACAGGTGCCGTATGTCTCTCTCTCACTGCCTCTCTGCCAAACAATCACACGCACACACACATGCACACACACACGCACACACACACAAACACAGATTTAGGCACACGCAAATTGGCTCATCGCTCACTATCTGTAAAGCAGTGTAAGAATTGGCCAGTGTAACAGAATTCTATGGGTCTGCTAAACTTAAGTGGC
This sequence comes from Talpa europaea, assembly GCF_964194135.1. NCBI lineage: Eukaryota > Metazoa > Chordata > Mammalia > Eulipotyphla > Talpidae > Talpa > Talpa europaea. The sequence goes on along the minus strand of NC_140068.1, from coordinate 101,194,665 downwards.
CTGTTCGGCTACAACATTATGGGTACCTGAGGTTCTGCATTCCTATACAAGGTCCGAACTGCACTTCAGAATGGGTCAATCAGCCATAGGAGCCAAACCTTACAAAGGCGCCTTAAAAATCAATCAAGCGCAGAAAGCTTGATCACTCTGGGAAGGGTGTAAGGGTGTGCATCACCAGGTATGACCAGGAACACTGGAGGTGCTGATGACAGATGCATACACTTACTCCTGACTCACACATCATGAGGTATGACCAGGAACGCGGGGGGTGCTGAGGGCCCGTGTATGACAAGGGACCCCAGAAGCCATGTTGATAAGATTATGAACATGGCCAGGGGTTCTGGGGTCTGGGGTCTGGTTTCCATGACAGCACTTGGTCATCAAGCTGGTAACATGGTCAACAGACTCATGTTCCCCCAAGCCCTGGATGACACTCCTTAGTTTCACCCATCCTTTCCTCCTCGTCCTCCAAAACCACATTGCTGATGCTGTATGATTATTCTATTACTAAAAACAGCCCGGATCTTGCTCTCCAGCAGCATCCTGCATTATGTAGCCTGCTCCATGACTCCCGTTTCCTTAGCAGCTTAGTGTTGCCCGACGCAAAGGAGTTCATTTACTAAATCACCAAGGAGTTAGGAATTCTGTTTGTGGTGGTCAATTTTTAACGCATGAATGTCAATCTGTGTGAAAAAAAACATGCTTTTAGGCCTTACGTTGAGTTTAAAGTTCGGTGGTATGTTCAGTTAAAACAAAACCAGAACATTTTGGCTTACAGGCAACACGCAGAGGGAAATTAGATGCAACAGCATCTTCACGCAGAAATATTGGGATGAAACTGTAGAAATCCAGAAGACAATGCCCATAGAATGCATCAAGTGAAATGGCAGGATGACAAGGAAAGAACAAGCAGCCAGGAACAACACATGGACAACAGGAAAGCATTCAAAGAAATTTATCTTTCTATCCTTGAAGGTTCACTGCAAAGGCTGAAAAAGATCAATGTGAATGACGGATCATGAATAATCCAATGCACTGCCTAGTTCAGATTTAAAATCCATCTTCCCGAGCCTCCCTGGAGGCACAAGGGTTGGTTAAGCATAGCACTATGAATGCAGCTATCAGTAGCTTCTACAGCATGCAGTCCATCCCCAGCCTACAACAGCGAGCTACCTCCAAGGCTCTGCAGACCTCTTCCGACTGCCCACAGAAGTCGGGAGCTGTGTATTTCAGTCAACCCACCAGTTCTGTTCCCCACTCTGTCACTGCTGAAACCTCCCAACCCCCTCACCTCTGGCCTGTACCCCAGTGCTTCTGTGCAAAAATACATACATCTTTAAAGAAAATGACATGCATCTTCCCTTGATTTACATGGAAAGAATGCTATGAAATTACAAAGTGAACAGTGGTAAACGAGAAAGAGTAGAAGAAAACTTCAGCTCTACGGGAGAAGAGCTCGCCCATGGAGGCAAAAGATTCAAGGCAGGGAATCAAAGACACACCAACCAGAGCCTCCCTGGTGGTGCAAGGTGTTAGGCACAGCACTGTGAAGCTATCTGCAGCCTTTGCAGCACGAGTTCCATCCAGAGTCGCCAATCAACTCTCTTTATACAGATGAATAAATGCAAAAGGAAATGAGATTTACCTTTTTCCCTCTGAAGGTTTTCTGGAAAAAAAAAAAAAGTAAAGGACAATGTCATTTCAAGTGTATGTAGAAATATTCAAAACCACTGTGGATCACACTTAAAATTTATCCACCTTTCTGAAGGCATCCTATGCCTCTCACAACTCTACTATGAAGACTTTCCTTTTTCACGTTATACCTACAATTTTATACTATTATCATGAATTGTCTTTTTTTATATATTTGAAACCATTTCTAATACATATCTATTTCCATTTTATATTTTAAATCTATTTGATAATCAAATTTCTCTGAATTTACTTATAAGTCTTTAATATAGCTCATGCTTCCTTACAAAGATTTTCATGAGTATTGACCACTTTATTTATAGATAAAAAATATATTCCAGAATCATTTCTTAATTTCTCCATTGCAACCTTAAAATAAGACAGATCTTCTAAGGACCCAAAGTTCTTTATAGTGGAATTGTACTTAGAATCCCAAATCTAGGTTTGTGCTACTAAGACATTTTTAATCTTAAGGTTTTTTTTTTTTCAATATTAAGGTTTTTTAGCACACAGAACTAGGGCATTGGTAAAATGATTGAATTGGACACTAAAAATGAATTTTATGTCATGTAAATCATACAATAATAAAGCTATTAAAATAATCAGTATACATTTTTTCCACTTCTGGTGGTATGTAAAAGTTAATGGAAAATCTTCATCCCACTTAGAACAACTAAAAGAACTGGATAAACTATAGAACTAATATGTTTAAGGTGAGAGATGCTGAGCAAACAAGAACTTTTATGGATATGACTCTGGGAAAGAAAGTAACTTGAGATATGAGTTGACCTTCTTGGGACCTCCATAACCCCTCCATAGCCACTAGATTATGAGTTCAATTCCCAGGCAGAGAGCTAACCAACATGTAACTTATCAGGGAAAAGAAAGATCAATGGGAATGGCAAATCATGAATATTCAAATATACTACACAGTTCACATTTGAAATTCATCTCCCCTTGTTTGACAGAGGAAAGATGATGTGAAAATACAAAATGAACTTTTGGATAGAAATACTAGAAGAAAACTGCAGCTCCACAGGAGAAGAGCATCCTCATGAGGCACCTAGCTCCAACATAGTGAATCAAAGAGACACCAAGAAACTCCCTTTAAACAGATCTGAATACGTGTAAGGAAAATTAGAAATTTACCATTTTCCTCTTTGATGGTTTTATGATAAAGGCCATGTAATTACAAGTGCATGTATATTCAACTGTGTAGCAGTTCACACTTAAACTTAATCCTCCTTTTCCAAGGCATACTAGGCATGTCTCTCACTGTCTTCTGCCAAGCAAATATACAATCAGAAACACTCACTCATCTTAATCACAAAAAAACAAGCAATCAAAAACACATTGGATTCATACACACCTTACTGTTGGCTCAGAGCTCTCTCTATGTAAAGCAATATAAGCAGGGGCTGAAAATAACTCATGTAATCACTCACCACGAATGAGGATTAAATCTGTGCCACTTAGATCTAATTTATAAAAAAGTTTGCATCAAATATATACATACTTGGTATGCCATTTGTTAAATTTACGGAACCTAGTTTCATCTCTTTCAAACTAGTTCAGGCTATTTTTCCTAACATGCAACAAGAGATGTAAATTATGCTGCATAGCATCCTCTGAAGGAAAGATGGACATGAAAATTGCAGATATACTGGAATAAGACATAACCATGAGAAGCATACTGATATAAGGCAAGCAACTTGAGAAAGAACAAGCCAACAGAAAGTAAAAGATGAAAACACAAGAGATATACCATGAACTTACTGTTCTCTCTTTCAAGATTCTCTGAAAATCAAAGAGAGTCAATGTTAATTTGATGAAAGAATACTCAAACACTCTAAAATATTCATTATAACACATCCCTACTAGGCATAGAGCATTAACTCTCTCCAAATGACTCAGCCCACTCAACACACAAGCACAGAAACACACACACTCACACACAACACCGACTCAGGCACACAGAAGATGGTCTCAGAAATCTCTTTATGTAAAGCAATATAAGAATTGGTTCATGTAATAAACACAGGTCATTTGATTAATCCCAAATATTCCTATTCTAGTGGTGCTGGGTAATTTTAAGATATATCATACAATCTATTTCAAATATACCCATTCCTCCTCAGTCCTGGCCCAGGGCTTAAAGACACCGTGTTATCACTCTAATGGCAGTCACTGATGCATGAATGCGAACCCCGATCAGGGACTGAAGCAAATCGGTTAGGAGACCTCAACTGCCTGATTCCCTTAGCAGTGTGTTTCTGTGGATCTCCCTTTTCTGCTCTGCACACTTTCTCTGGTGATTTTTTGCACACACCACACACCCCTCTTGCCTTCACCGCAGCTCTTTTATAAAACGATGATTTTTTTCAAAAAGCATTAATTTATTTTTACATACAATATCTGGTTGAGGCCAGAGTTGCTTGGGTTGAGAGGATTCATCTAAGACAGAGTAGGGAACAGATCAGGCGGACACATTGATTTACACTGCTGAGCGGAGCAGCACACTATTCAGGAGAGTTCTCCTGTGCCATGTTGGTTACTCCCTGGCCAGTTGGGGAGCAGAATCCTGCTACAGAGGCTACAGATAGATTCACAGGGCTGTGGTGATCCCCTTGCACTAGCAGAGAGGCACTTTAACAATATATATTTTTATTCTTAATAAAAAAAGGTAATAATGTATACCCATTCCTTTCATTCCTTTGTAACATGTGTTTGTCCATACTAAGCTTTATTTAAAGCAAACTAGGCCATTATTTCTTGACGGCAACATAGAGAAGGTTTTTATCTTTCATAGTGTCTCCTGACACATACTTGGAAGAAAAATGTACACATCCTGGTGAAAACTAAGCCTTTGGAAGCACAGAGCTAAAAGTCAGGAAAACTTAGAAAGAAATCCATCAGTCACATCAGCCTATGACACAGCTTAGAGATAGAGAACTTCATCTTTCTCTTTGTCAAGGCTTTCTGAAAATCCCATCGAAGATCAATGTTAATATCTAGTCAAAGTGTACTGAAACAGGGCCTCCCTGGTGGCGCAGCGGTTGAGCGCTGGGTTGCAAAGCTTCCCGCGGCCTCTGCGGCGCCGGTTCGATCCCCGGCTGCTCCCCGGCCACAGGAGGAGGGTCCCACATGGCGCGCAGACCTCTCCTGCCGCCCACTGCTCCCCTCAGCAGTGTACTTCGGTCCTTCTGCCTGCTCTGCTCCCCGCTCTGGCTCTGGTGAATTCTCTCACCCTCCCACGCTTCTGACTGTACCCAGTGCGTGTATAAACAAAAACAAGCAAACAAACAAATAAATAAAAACATGCCTCTATTAAAAAAAAAATTCTTAAAAAAAAAAAAAAAGTGTACTGAAACACAAGAAAAGTTCACTGAAAACTCAATCTCTCTGGGCCGCCCTGGTGGCACAAGGTGTTAAGTGGCACCTATGAAGCAACCCACAGCCCAGTGCATTCGAGTTCTATCCTCCACCAGGGGACTATCCACATGGTGTAGCAGAGCTCTCCTGTTCGCCCACTGCTCCCCTCAGCAGTGCCTTTCAGTCAATCTGCCTGTTTTGTTCCCCACTAGTCTCTCATGGGTCCTCTAACCTCCCACTTCTCTGGCCTGTACCCCAGTTCTAGTATGAATAAATAAATAATTGTTAAAAAATTGAATGATGCATAAATAAATAAAAACCCACCCCTCTGTTCAAAGGTACTCTATGTCTCTCTCTCACTGCTCTCTGCTCAGCAATCACACAAGTACACATACAAACTTGCACACATGCATACAGTTTTCTATAGCTAATGAAGTAGCTAATATATAAAGTAGCTATCATTTAATAACTCACAAAATATGTAGAGATCTAGCCATGATGGTGAATATCTAATGAACACATCTTGATCTGTTTGAATAGACCCATGCTGCTATCCCTTTTGTTGAATTTAAAGGTCTGGAGTATGTTCATTTAAAACAGGACCAGAACATTGTGCCTGACAGACAACGCAGAGAGGGAAATTAAATTCCACAAAATCTTCTCACAATAATATTGGGATGGATTCTGCCAAAATGCCAAAAAGAATGCTCATGGAACGCATCAAGTAAAAAGGCAGGTGGTCATTGGAAGAGCAAGCAGCCAATCAATTTACAAGGGAACAACAGGCAACTAATAGGAGTAATTTACCTTTTGCTTCTTTCAGGTCCTCTGAAAAAGCAAAGAAAAATCAGTGGGTATGGTGAATCATGAATATTCAATATACTACACAGTTCACATTTGAAATTCATCTCCCCTTGTTTGACAGAGGAAAAATGATGTGAAAATACAAAATGAACTTTTGGATAGAAATACTAGAAGAAAACTGCAGCTCTACAGGAGAAAAGCATCCCCATGAGGCACTAGCTCCAATGTAGTGAATCAAAGAGACAACAAGCAACTCCTTTTAAACAGATCTGAATACATGCAAGGGAAATTAGTAATTTACCATTTTCTTTTTGATGGTTTTATGGTAAAGGCCATGTAATTACAAGTGCATGTATATTCAACTGTGTAGCAGTTCACACTTAAACTTAATCCTCCTTTTCCCAGGCATACCTGGCCTCTCTCTCACTGTCTTCTACCAAGCAAATACAGAATCAGAAACACTCACTCACCTTAATCACAAAAAAACAAGCAATCAAAAACACATTGGATTCATATACACCTTACTGTTGGCTCAGAGCTCTCTCTATGTAATGCAATATAAGCAGGGGCTGAAAATAACTCATGTAATCACTCACCACGAATGAAGATTAAATCTGTGCCACTTAGATCTAATTTATAAAAAAGTTTGCATCAAATATATACATACTTGGTATGCCATTTGTTAAATTTACGGAACCTAGTTTCATCTCTTTCAAACTAGTTCAGGCTATTTTTCCTAACATGCAACAAGAGATGTAAATTATGCTGCATAGCATCCTCTGAAGGAAAGATGGACATGAAAATTGCAGATATACTGGAATAAGACATAACCATGAGAAGCATACTGATATAAGGCAAGCAACTTGAGAAAGAACAAGCCAACAGAAAGTAAAAGATGAAAACACAAGAGATATACCATGAACTTACTGTTCTCTCTTTCAAGATTCTCTGAAAATCAAAGAGAGTCAATGTTAATTTCAGATGAAAGCATACTCAAACACTCTGACATGTTCTTTTATAACTCCTCACTACTTGGCACAGAGGTTTAAGTCTCTCCCAATGACCCTATTCAACACACAAGCACAGAAACACACACAGACACACACACAAAAAACACAGATTCAGGTACATATAACATGTTTCAGAAATCCTTTTATATAAAGCTGTATAAGAATTGGTTCATGGAATAAATAGATCTCGTTTAATAAACCCAAAACATTCCTTAATTCTAGTCGTGGTGCTGAATTCCTAAAGTTTATATCTTTATCTTTTAAAACAGACCCATGCCTTTATCCCTTTCACTGAATTTAAATGTCCATGCTATTTTTACTTCAAACAGGACCAGAACATTTTGCATGACAGGCAACATAGAGAGGGAAATGAAATTCCATAGCATCTGGGGCCTCCCTGGTGTTGCAAGAGATTAAAATGCACACTGAGAAGCTATCTTCAGTGACTACAGCATGAGTTCAATAGCCAGCCAGGGAGCTACCCATCATGGCTCAGCAGACCACACCTGGCTTGCCCCCTGCTCCCCTTGGCTGTGTATATCAGTCAATCTGCCTGTTCTGTTCCACACTCAATCTCTGGAGAATCCTCTCACCACCCACATCTCTGGCCTACACCCCAGTTCTTCCATGCAATAAGCAAATAAATCTTTTTATTACAGACTTTTTAAAAGATTTTTTTATTTATACAAGATCTGGGGTACAGGCTAGAAGTGCGGGAAAGTGGGAAGATTCATGCAGTATCAAATCAAATGCATAGCTCGCTTTTAAAATTCACCTTCCCCTTTTTACAGGGAAGGGATGTTATGAATTGACAAAATGAACCTTCGGTATAGTGGAAATACTGGAGGAAAACTGTAGATAGGTAGAGGAAAACTTTCACATGGAGGCATATAGACACAAGGTAGGGAATCATAGAGACACCAAACACCTCTCTTTATACAGGTGGAATATGTGAAAAGGGCAAGCAGAAATTTAACATTTTCACTTTGAAGATTTTCTGAAAAATTGAAAAGGACAATGTAAACACAATTTTAGGTATATGCAGATGAACTGCAGTTCAAGCTGAAAATTCTTGCTCCGTTTTGAAAGAAGTCTTGTTTCTCTCTCACTATCTTACTGCCACGTAAACATACAGTTAGGAACTTCCACCCCACTCAATCATTAAAAAAACAAAAACAGGACCATACACACTCAAACATTCCCTTGAACTCTCTTTATGTAAGTTACATAAGAAGGGGCTAGAAACAGCTAATTCAATTGATGAAACAAATGGGAATTAATATTTGTATTCCTTAAATCTAATTTATATTAAGTTCACTTTAATTACACACATTCATGTTATCCAAATTTTTAAATTTAAATGCCTGTAGTGTCTTTTATTTAAAACTAGATGATGACATTTTTTTCTTATACACGACAAGGAGAAGGAAATGACACTCCATAGCAGTGTCAGAAGGAAAAACGGGATGAAAATTGCAGACATTCCACAGTAAGAGATATCCATGAGAAGCATATAGAGTTAAAGAAAGAGCAAGTAAACTGTCAATGTCAGTGTTAGAACAGAATCGATATAACAAAAATTTCCCTTTCTCTTTTTCAAGGTTATCTGAAAAACCAAAGATAGAGCCTGTTAAATTCAATGGAATGTGTACTCCAACACAACGTAAAATTCACATTTAAATTCATCATCTCCTTTCACATGGGCACTGTGTCTCCCTCATATTCCCTGCCAAACAAAACCCAAGCTTACACACACATACACACTCACACACACATTCAGAGAGCACACACAGATTCATGTACACCGAAAATGTCTGAGAGCTTTATGCAAAGATTTTTTTTTTTTTTGTGGGACCCTTGAATGTGACCAAGGAACGAAACCAGCGCTCAACTGTTGCACCACCAGGGGAGGCCCATTTATGCAAAGCTTTTTAAGAATGGACCAATGGCCCCTGGAGGAGCCAGAGGTGAGCTGGGAAGTTTGCCCACACCAGGCCCCTGCTGGCCAACAGTCTAAGCCCAGAGAGGGAGCAGGCACCCACGGCTGGGGCAGACTGGGCACGCAGGAGAGTGCATCCCCACATCGCCATTTTAGAACAGGGACCTTTCTTCAATAAAGACTGCTTGAAACTTGGAGAAGGCTCCCTGTGGAGCCAGAGGGAGAAGGTTCCCTGTGCAGTCAGAGGTGAGCTGAAGGCCCCCACAAGCCTGGTCCCACCTGGCAGGAAGATGGAGCCCAGAGGGGGATCCAGTGATTTGGAACCCAGAGTCCAATCCAGCTGCCCCTCCTCCAGGGTAGTTTGTGGGACTTCAAGACACACCTTTGTAATTAAACACAGAAGAAGGAAATATTCTGTGACAGCAACAATTAACATACTCAAATAAACACTGCCTCACTAGACTTCAGGCACAACAGCATTTGTTTCATTTGAACTGCCAGTTTCTGAGCCCCACAAAGGGCACACCAAAAAGATGCCGGCCAGCCCCAGCAACACAGTGTTCCAATGCATACAACAAATTAGAAAACAGACAGTGAGGAGTAGAAGAACCACATGCAACCTAGCAACTCCTCAGGAAAAAGACACACCATGAAAAGAAAACCACCCACCAGATTGCAACGACAGTGACTTGGAAGAACTTCTGAGCCTTCCAGAAAGAGAACTTCAAATTGCCATGATTAAAAAAATGACAGAACTCATAAAGGAAAACAATGATAAGGGAAAAATAATCAACGATCAGAAGAATGAAAGTGAGTCCCTAAAGAGGAAAGTAAAAGAAATCCAGGAAGTCAAAAGAATTAATGGAGGCACTAAAGAACTCTGGGAAAAGCAATGAAAGCAGAATAGATGAAATGGAAGAACGAATAAGCACTCTTCAAGACACAGAAATAAAAAGAACCAAAACAGAAAAGGAAAGAGATATAAGAAGGAAAAAGACCAAAGAAAGACTTCAGGAATTATCTGACTCCATGAGGAAAGGAAATATAAGAGTTATAGGAATACCAGAAGGAGAGGAGAGAGATATAGGAACACAGAAAATATTCAAGAAGATAATTGAGGAGAACTTCCCAAACATGAAGAAGGAGCTGAAAATTGATATACAAGAAGCAAGAAGAACACCAAACTTCCACGACAAAAGGAAAAAAAAAAAACAGCAAGACACATAATAGTAAAGCTCCCAAGAATCCAGGACAAGGAAAAATAATGAAGCTGACAAGAAGGAAGAAACGGATAACATACAAAGGAAAACCAACAAGGCTGACATCAGACTTCTCCGAAGAAACACTGTGGGCAAGGAGAGAGTGGAGGGACATAGTCAACAGACTCCAAGAAAACAGATGCCAACCAAGAATACTCTATCCTGCAAAGCCCTCCTTCCTCTATGAAGAAAGAATAAGGACCTTCCCAGACAAACAGAAACTCTGGAATTTCATTATGACTAAACCCCCACTCCAAAAAATACTACAAGGAGTCCTAAAGCCAGAACCTCAGAGGGATGAATAACTAAGAAAGAAGGTCAAAAAAAAAGTTATTAAAAGAATAAATAAATAAAATCAAAGGAAAGACAAACACAATGGCAAATACAGATGCTAACATATCAATATTAACTCTAAATGTAAATGGACTAAACCATTCAATATAAAGACACAGAGTTGCAGGCTGGATTAAGAAACAAAACCCAACCTTTTGCTGTCTCCGGGAAACACATTTAGCTACAAAAGATAAAAATAGACTCAAAGTTAAATGATGGAAAACAATCCTACAAGCAAATGGACCAAAAAAGAAAGAAGGAACAGCTATACTTATATCAGATAAAACAGATTTCAAACTCAAAAAGGTAAAAAGAGACCCCAATGGTCACTACATTATGATCAAGGGGACAACACTTAAAGAAGAAATAACACTTATTAACATATATTCACCTAATGAAGGAGCACCAAAATATATCAGACAACTATTGACATCTCTGAAAACAGACATCAGAGAAAACACATACGTAGTGGGAGATTTCAACACACCACTAACAACAATGGATAGATCAACGAGACAAAACATAAGTAAAGACACTAAAGCTCTAAATAAGGACCTAGAGCGCTTGGGCTTAACAGACATCTATAGAAAACTAAACCCAAATAAACCGGAGTACACATTTTTCTCAAGCGCACACGGATCATTCTCAAGGATCGATCACATACTGGGGCACAAGACAAATATCAACAGATACACCAAGATTGAAATCATACCAACCATCTTTTCTGACCATGAAGGCATCAAACTAGAAATAACCATATAAAGAAGGTAAGGAACTCTCCTACCTCATGGAGATTGAAAACCACACTACTAGAAGAACACTGGACTAATGAGGAGATCAAAGAAGAAAATAAAAAAATCTTTGAATTGAATGACAAGGAGGACACCAATATCCTAAATGTATGGGATGCAGCAAAAGCAGTAATAAGAGGAAAATATATAGCAATAGAGGTTCACATCAAGAAACAAGAAAGAACTCAAAGAAACAACCTAATCTTGAAGCTCAAAGATCTACAAAAAGAACAACAAAAAAACCCCAAAACCAGTAGAAGAAAAGAAATAATAAAAACCAAAGCAGAAATAAATGAAATAGAAATTAAAAAAAAAATCCAAAAGATCAATGAAACCAAGAGCTGGTTCTTCAAAAAAAATAAATAAAATAGACAAACGCCTAGCCAGGCTCACAAAGGAAAAAAGGGAGAAAGCACAAATAAACAGGATCATCAACGAAAGTGGAGAAATCACAACAGACACAGCAGATATCAAAAGAATAATCAGTAACTACTATGAACAGTTATATGGAAACAAGTTCAACAATCTAGAGGAGATGGACAAATTCCTACAACTCTACAACCACCCAAAGCTAGAGAAAGAAGAAATAGAACACCTAAACAGACCAATTACAAGCAGCGAAATTGAAATGGTAATCAAAAACCTCCCCAAAAACAAAAGCCCAGGACCTGATGGATTTAAAAATGAATTCTACCAAACATTCAGAGACGAATTAGTGCCTATCCTTCACAAACTCTTCCAAAAAATTGAGAAGGAAGGGATAACACCAAACACGTTCTATGAAGCCAACATTACACTAATACCAAAGCCGAACAAGGACAATGCAAAAAAGGAAAACTACAGGCCAATCTCCCTAAGGAACACTGATGCAAAAATCCTCAATAAAATTTTAGCTATCAGAATCAAACAATGTATCCATAAGATAATTCACCATGACCAAGTAGGATTCATGCCAGGGACACAAGGATGGTTCAACATCCGAAAATCAATCAACATTATCCAACACATCAACTAAAAGAATTATAAAAACCATATGACAGGGCCTCCCCGGTGGCGCAGCGGTTGAGCGCTGGGTTGCGAAACTGCGCGCGGCCTCTGCGGCGCCGGTTCGATCCCCGGCTGCTCCCCGGCCACCAGAGGAGGGTCCCACATGGCGTGCAGACCTCTCCTGCCGCCCGCTGCTCCCCTCAGCAGTGTACTTCGGTCCTTCTGCCTGCTCTGCTCCCCGCTCTGGCTCTGGTGAATTCTCTCACCCTCCCGCGCTTCTGACTGTACCCAGTGTATGTATAAACAAAACAAACAAACAAACCAGCAAACAAATAAATAAAGCATGCCTCTATAAAAAAAAAAAAAAAGATTTATTAAAAAAAAAAAAAAAAAAAAAAAACCATATGACAATATCAATAGATGCTAAGAAAGCTTTTGACAAAGTGCAACACCCATTCATGATAAAAGCCCTTGAAATTGTTGGGATACAAGGAACATACCTCAACATCATAAAGGCCATATATGGCAAGCCAACAGCCAGTATCATTCTCAATGCTGAAAAGCTGAAAGCATTTCCATTAAGATCTGGAACAAGAAAAGGATGTCCACTCTCACCACTGCTTTTCAATATAATAATGGAAGTCCTAGCCAGAGCAATAAGACAAGAGAAAGACATCCAAGGAATCCAAATAGGAAAAGAAGAAGTCAAACTATCACTATTTGCAGATGATATGATGATCTACATAGAGAACTCCAAAAACTCCATAGAAAAACTAATTAAACTCATCAATCAGTTCAGTAAAGTGGCAGGATACAAAATCAACATGCAAAAGTCAGTAGCCTTCCTATACACAAACAATAAATCTGAAGAAGAAGAAATTAAAAAAACATCCCTTTTATTATCGAAACAAAAAAAATCAAATATTTGGGAATAAATCTAACAAAAGAGGTAAAGGACCTATACAAAGAAAACTATAAAACACTGTTAAAAGAAATAGAAGAAGACACAAAGAAATGGAAAGACATCCCCTGCTCATGGATTGGAAGAATAAACATTATTAAAATGGCCATCCTACCAAAAGCAATATACAGATTCAATGCTATTTCAATAAAAATTTCAATGTCATTCTTCAAAAAAATAGAACAATTATTGATAAATTCATTTGGAATCACCAAAAACCCTGAATAGCCAAAGCTGTCCTGAAAAAAAAAAAAAAGGGCATGGCAGTATCACTCGCCCAGAGTTCAAACTATACCTCAAAGCCATAATCATCAAACCTCATGGTATTGGAACAAGAACAGACATATGGACCAATGGAACCAAATAGAAAACCCAGAAATAATCCCACAGATTTATGGTCAACTAATCTTTGACAAAGGAGCAAAGAACATGCACTGGAGCAAAGAAAATTTGTTCAATAAATGGTGCTGGGAAAACTGGGTCGCTACATGCAAAAGAATGAAACTTGACTACTACTCACACCATGCACAAAAACCAACTCAAAATGGATTAAAGAACTAGACGTAAGACCTGAAACCATAAAATATATAGAAGGAAATATAGGCGAAACACTACATGACATGCACCTCAAAGACATCTTTACAGACTCATCATCCAAAGCAGTGATAGTGAAGGTAAAGATAAACAGCTGGGATTACATCAAATTAAAGAGCTCCTGCACAGCAAAAGAGACAATAACCAAAACAAAGAGAAACCCCACTGACTGGGAGAACCTTTTTTCACACAACACTAATGGTAAAGGACTGATCACAAAAATCTACAAAGAGCTGATGAGACTCAACAAAAACAAAGAAAATAATCCAGTCAAAAAATGTGTAGAAGAGGTAAAAAGAAACTTCTTTGAAGAGGAAATGCAAATGGCCAACAGGCATATTAAAAAATGTTCAATGTCACTTGCAATCAGTGCAATGCAAATCAAAACTACAATGAGATACCATCTCACACCAATGACAATGGCACGTATTAAAAAAAAAAAAACTAGCTGCAAAAATGTTGGCGAGGATGTGGAGAAAAAGGAATTCTTCTGCACTGCAGGTGGGAGTGCAAACTGGTCTAACCACCATGGAGAGCTGTGTCTAGATTCCTCTACCTCCTAAAGATAGAGCCTCCATATGATCCAGTAATTCCACTCCCAGGTATTTACCCAAAGGACACAGAAACATTAATTCCAATGAGCACCTGCACCCTCATGTTTATAGCAGCACAACTTACAATAGCTAAGCTTTGGAAACAACCCAAATGCCCAAAAATTGATGACTGGATCAAGAAGATGTGGCACATATACACCATGGAATATTACTCAGCATTCAAAGATGATAAACACATGCAATTTCAGCAACAAGGATGGAGCTGGAAGGGATCATGCTCAGCGAAATAAGCCAGAAAGAAAAAGAAAAATACCGGATGATCTCACTCATAACAGGAATCTAGAAAACCTAAATAAGGGACCAGGAAAAAGAATAACTGTAAGAAAGAAAAAAATCAAAATCAACAAACATGAACCAGAGACACACTTTGGGGGGGGGGGTGCAGGGAAAGGAGGGATTGGGGTCCAAATCAGGGGATTGCAATTGTATGGGGAATATAAAAATAAAATTATAATTAAAAAAATACAAAAAAAACACTTTGCTTCATAAGGTTCTTTTACAAAAAACCTTATCTTTTCCTAGCTTCTTTCCCTAACTTCTTTCCTCCTCTAGCAAAGGAATTCAAGATGACATCTAAAGGCATGTAGATGAGCTACTCAGCCATAATGACTCTCTCTCATTTTTTAAAGACTTATTTATTTATACAGGAGCTGGGGTACAGGCCAGAGGCACAGGAGGATGAGAGGATTCACTAGAGACAGAGCAGGGAGCAGAACAGGCAGACAGATGGAAAGCACTGCTGAGGGGAAGATTGGGTGAGATAGGAGAGGTCTGCTGTGCCATGTAGGAATCTCCCTGTCTGGCTGGGAATCAAACTGGCACTGCAGAGGCTGCAGACAGCCTCACAGCATTGTGCTCACGTGTTGAGCCACCTGGGGGGCACCATAATGAATCTCTTACAAGTACACAGAAAATGGATGATATTAAGCTTTTCTGATTTTTTTATTTTTTCAAATCCTTTTAGTGTTTGCCTAAAAAGAAAATTAAAATGTGTTTATGTGTAAGTTCTCATGTTCAAAGGGATGATAGCATATAATAGCTATTACAATGTCTTACAATCTGAAGATTACAAACAAGGATGTAAGAACTCTAACTACAAGTAAGTGAAGTGTTTAAAAAATAAATAAAGTATTAAAAATATTTGAAAGATCCTGGGGAAAAAAATGGTTGTCTTTAAAATGTAATGGTGGGCCTCCTTGGTGGCACAGGCACTTGAGCACAGCTCTGTGAAGCTGTCCACAGCCTCTGCAGTGCCGGTTCAATGTCTAGCCGGCCAGGGAGATACCCACATAGCGCAGCAGAACTCTCCTGTCTCGACCGCTGCTCCCTCAGCAGTGTATTTCAATCCATCCGTCTGTCTGTTCCCTGCTCTGTCTCTGTTGAATCCTCTCAACCTCCCACACATCCCTCCTGTACCCTGGGTCTTGTATGCATAAATAAATAAATCTTAAAAAAAAACAATAAAATGTAATGGTATTAAAATAATAATAATAAAAAGCAAAAAAAAGTGTTAAAGAATTAAGAGAGGTGTCCTTAAAAAAACAGGTTTTGCATGCTTAAATGACTTGTTATAAAAATATTTAAGTCAATTTTATTGTCAGTAGTGTATCTGTGTAACACCAAACTTTAGTCCTATTTACATATTAAAAATTCAAGTGTGCTAAGGCTGCTTTCATTACCTTCACATAACAAATTAAAGACTGTTTAGATAATCCAAAATTCTTGGTGCTCTTACACTCAGGTTACTTAAAAAAAAAAAAAAAAAATCTTATCCTATCAGCAATGCTGAGCCTTGTTAAAAAAAAAAAAAATCTACTCTTAAAAATCCCTGTCACTCCTGAACAAATATTTTATAAAAACCTGTAGTAGTAGTTAACCTGTAGTAGTTAACCTGTAGTAGTTAGTTAACCCTATAAAAAAGTTTTTGTCTAAAAAAATAAGGTTTTCATTTTGTAGGGACTCCTAGACTTCTACTTCACATTTACCATAATTGGTCATATTAACAACTTTGCCACAATTTTTAGGGCATTAATTGGCTACCTTCAGCTCTTGGCATTCCCACTTAGGCCCTTTCTGAGCTGCTTGCTTCCCTCAATGATTATTCAGCCCCTGCATTTCCTCATGCTCACTCACCCCTTGATTATTTTAAACACCTCCCCCATTCTCCTACACAAATTACTGGACAATTAAGCTCACATTTTCACATTAGTAAATAGCTTTTTCTTCCCTCCCAGCCTAAAACTCATCTAGGTACTTATTTTTTCTCAAAGATGTTCCTTGATGTGCAAAGTTCGTTTTCATTGTCAGTCATTATCCAGCTATGATTATGGCTCTATGAACACAGGCCTCTTCAAGCAGGAAACAAAATGACTCCTTGCTCAATCAGAGCATTACAAATTGTTGTCCAGGATTACATCGGATCATCCTTTCATACTACCCCTCCTAATAAACACATTCAGTCCCACAGCTTCTCCCTATACACTGCTTCACAGTTTTTATCAATTCTCCCATTTCCAGGGCTTACTATCTTCCTGGGCAGTTCCTTCCCTACGCGTAAAGGAGTCATGGTCTGTCACTGACTCAGATGCCCCTTGACAAACTGCCTATACTGTGCATTCCTTTTCAAACCAACACACCACATTAGGAACCGTTATTTTGACTCTTTCCTCACTCCTGTCATAGACATTTAATATCATTTCTCATTCATTATGTGTTACCTCCTTGGTACAACACATCTCCTCTGCTCTTCTTAACACTAATAATGATAAACCACTAATATCAGCTTTCATTTCTTCACAAATTATGCTCCTTCAAGGTGTTCATCCCACTTTTTACTGTTCTCATTGATAGTCATTCCAGCCTCCTAGGTCCTCTGTCTGAAGGCAGTGCAATAGCTGATACCCCCCTTAGGGTGTTTAACATGTTTGGAGATCCTATAACTTGTCATTCCTTTTATCATCAAGGAGTTCACAGACTGGCAAAAAAAGAATGACATTCCTCTTAAACAGACATGGGATATTGTTCTTGCTTGTACAGTTTGTCAACTTCCTGGGCCCACTTTGCTTTCAGGTGTTAACCCACGTGACACTCAAGCCGATAAATTATAACAAATGGACGTCACCCACTTCCCTTCTTTTAGCCATTTATCTTGCCTTCCTGTTGAGATAGATTCCTCTTACATTTTCTACGGGTTATGGCACAGGACAGTGATCCGTTCGTTCTTCTCAGATCATGAGTCATCTCTACTCGGCATTTGCCATCATGGGTCGTCCTTCCCTTATTAAAACCGACTTATGCTTCCCACCATTTTTCAAAAAAGAGCAAAGACTTTAATAGACATTTCTCCAAAGAAGATGTATAAAATGGCCAATAAGGAAATGAAAGACACAAACAAAAATCAGTTAGATAGAAGCACTATAATGATTATAATAAAATTTTGGAAAATAGCAAGTATTGATAAGAATGTTGAGGAACTGACACTCTAATACCTCTAATACCTTGCTGATATAAGTTTTGCCTCCTCTGTGGGAAACAGTCTGATAAACATTTAGTATATGACCCAACAATTTCACAGCTAGATCTAGACCTCTGCATTTGAAAATGTATATTCAATTTAATTCCTATAAGTAACAGTCACAATAATACACTTCACAATTGTTAAACAACAACAATAAAACAAACCTAGATCATCAATAGATAGATGGATAAACAAAATATATTATATTGATACAATGAATTATTGAAGTCCAGAGTATTGTTCTCATATAGTCAAGTGCTGATACTGATTTAATTACACATTTGTATTTATGTGAAGACAAAATACCTACTTTCACTTTGCTCTTCTTTCATTTTCACTGAAATAGAAATAAGACAATTATTTGGAAAATGTGGACAATTAGGGAAATTTTATTTCATATTAAATTGAAGCAAATAACAAATGAATCAGAGAGTTGTAAATAGATTGCTACACTAGGGAGAATATTTTATTCTATGTATTGTAAAGATACTGAACCCTATCCCTGTTATTATCTTAAACTAGGTTTTTCACATTGATTTTCTTTTAAATGGATCAAGATTTGAAACTCACCTGTTTTCTTTCTTTCATCTCCAAAATACTTGATAGAAATATTAATTAAATAAAATATTTGAAATAATTCACAAAATGATAGAAATTCAAATATTACTTCTTTAGTGTCAAAAGTCTATTTCTATATAAAACCAAGTACTGAGAATGTCCATCTCATGAAATCCAAGAGTTGATTTTTTTTCTTTAATTATATGTGTTCTATTAGAGTGTAGATAAATTTCACTTTCAGGGCCTTCCGGGTGGCACAGGCAGTTGGGCATGGCGCTGTGAAGCTGTCTGTGACCTCTGCAGTGCCGGTTCGATCCCAGCTAGTGGAGGAGCAACCCATATGGCGCAGCAGACCTCTCCTGTCTCACCTGCTGCTCCCCTCAGCAGTGTATTTTGGTCATTCTACCTGTTCTGTTCCCTGCTTGGTCACTGGTGCTTCCTCTCACCCATCCGCACATCTGGCCTATACCCCAGTTCTTGTATAAATAAAATAAATCTTAAAAAAAAAAAAACTTTCATCCTCTGTTTAATAACATGTTAAATAACAAGTTTAACAGTGAATTCATATTTAAAAGTAAAGCCAATCAAAAACAAATAGGACACTTTCTGTCCTTGGACATGGCTTGATAAAAAGTGAGGTTCACTTTAGTACAGGATGTAGATCTAGCCATTATTGGGAGAACAAGGAAGTAACATACTGAGAAGATCTTAGTGTTGGGTTTTTTTTTTTTGAGCAACTCATTTTCCATAGGTGAAGTATCAGTTGTCTTTTGTTTTTGTGTCATGTGCTAATTCTTAGATTAAGAATAGTATGTGGCAGTGAAAGTCACACTGGTATAAGTTTTATTTATATTAACCCCCTATTTTCAAATTCACATGTACTCTAATTTGTCATTGTCTTTGAAGTTGATACTTCTTGATCCTAAGTGTTTACATGGAATAATATCTTTCTCTTCCATTTTATGGCCCGTTGCTCTAGCTCTATTATATTCTAGTATCTCATACAATTTTTGTTTTCTACAAATTCTGAAATGATTTTGTCTGCTGATGGTTCCTGTATCATTATCTTTGTTGCTGCTTCATTTAGCCTCAGATATAATGTAATTCCCTCATTATTAGGTCTCCCTGGTAGAAACAGATTTTTTGAAGCTTACAGTTGTTAGCTACTTTTAAATAATTTACTAAAATAATTAACAAACACTGTAATTGATTTTCTTTCAGCATAACATAATGTTATAGAAGAGAAATAGAAAATAAAGCATAAATTAGCCAGTGTACTTTGTTTTCTCAGAGGAAAACTGTAATAGGATTAGGTGACACTCCTTGAACGAATGCTATTATTGTTTAACGATACTATTTGATATTTAGTAGTGCTATGTTAATACTATGACAGACAACATTTTGGTATTGTGACAAAACAGGAATATTTAAATTTCAGATATTAATTCTAAAAATATGATTTGGCTTTTTGTTCTAGTTTTCTGATGTGATATTCTATTTCTTTTCATTTCTAGTTTCTTTTACTTTACCCAATGTAACATAGCAATTACAATTTCCCCTATTTTTAAAAGAATTTACATATAAAACTATGTATACTTCACCTACATTCTCATAATTATAAATAACTCATGCATAATTGTAGGAAAATATAAAATAAGAAATCAACATTGGCACAATACTGCTAAGTACCCAATATGCCTTATTCTAATTTTCAAACATTTTTTATGCACTGAGTCTCTCTAGGCTTATATGCTATCCTCTTATATGCAGATTCAAGTTACTGCCAATAAAATTAAGATGCAGAAAATTCTTTAACCACAAAGGAAGACTCTCCTGCACTGTTTTTATTCTGTTTCCCGCCCTGACATGTCCCCTGTTAACCATTTGTACATGTCCCCTGTTAACCATCTATACTGTATATCCACAAAATTTTCATTTTTTAATATACGAATGGACTCATTCAGCATGTGATCTTTACAGAAAGACTTTTTTCTGCTAAGCACATTGACATTGAAAAATTCACCAAATTTGTTGTATGAATATTATATTCCTATGAATAATGTTTGAAATCCAGTTTCCTCATATTCTCATCTATACTGGATTTTTCCAGTTTGCTTTTAAATTTTAGCTCTTCTAAAAGGTATGTGTTGATATCTCACTGTTGATTACTTTTACTTTATCCTGTTTGGGTACATTTCAATATGAATCTGCAGATTTCTGTATTTCACCATTATTTTTCTCAATTTTTTCAGATCCAAACTTCTTGTTATCTTCTACAGTTTTCTGACAATATAAATAACAGATTATTTTTTATATTACCTCCTTTTTTTTGGTCATACTTTTTGTGTCTATTTTCTCCTTTTTGCTCAGTAAGTAATTATTAATGATCTGTCTTCAGGTTTAGTTTCTTCCATCACTTCCAAATTAGTTTTGAGCCCATCAAGTGGTTTTTCTATTTTAATTAATATAAATTTTAATGCTAAAATTTTCATTTAATTATTTATAAAACCAATTTATACCTTCTACTTAAAAAAAAAGTTTTATTTATTTAGTACTGTGTAGATGAACTTGGGTGTAGTGTAGTATAGGTTAGAGGTGCTGAGGGTGAGAGGATTCACCAGAGACAGAGCAGGAAGCAGAACAGGAAAATTTACTGAAATACACCGCTAAGGGGAGCATTAGGCAAGACAGGAGAAGTCTTCTGGGCATATGTTGGTTAGATCCCTGGCTACATGATTTTTTATTTGTCTTTAAGCAACATGACTTTTTTTTTATTTTATATGTATTTTTATATTACTTTTCATTTTCATTCAATGCATGCATTTTCATCTTGATTGTAGTCCCCATGAAATTCTTACCACCCCTTCACCCGTGAACAATCACCAAGGTAAACAAGGGTGGGAAAAGCTACACACTTTTCGATTTGTCCATTCATCTAAATTTTTCTCTTATGTCTAATTATTTTTTTCACCTTTTATTCTTTTTCTTGTTTTTCTTTCTATCTTTTCTTTTTTTTAAGCCCTCGACCAAACCTCCTCCTCCTCATACACCATCTATCTCCCCCGCCCAGCCCCTCTACCCTTTCTCTGATTTTCTCTGATAACTATTAAGCTTCTTGTTGCCAACTTCAAGTTTTATTCATTCTACTGTTTGCAGACATTTTGGGTTTAAACATGATTAATACCATATGTTTACTATATATTTATCTTCACCAGTAATATTTATACTTTCATACATTTTCTTACTATTAATCAATATCTTTTTTAGTATAAAGAAACCATTTCAACATGGCTTGTAAGTCTTCTTTAATGGTGATGAACCCCTTTAACATTTGCTTATCTGGAAAATATCTTCCTTCAAATCTGAATGATAACTTTATCAAGTAGAGAATTTTTGTATTTTTTTTTAATATATCTGTATTACTTCATTTTGCCTGAAGTATCTGGTGAAAAATTTTGTTAATCATCTTTTGGCGGTTCTATCATAAACAGCAAAAAATGTAAATTATACATAAAAACATTTACATTGTTTTTATCTGGCTGTTTCTAAGATTTTGTCTTTTAAAAAGAGCAGAAATAAATAACAAATAATTTTTTTAAAAGCAAGTCATCAGATAAGTGAAGCCAAATGCTCGGTCTTAGAAAAAATAGAAATAATAGGCAAATCTCTATCTAGGCTCACAAAGAGAAAAAAAAGGAAAAAAAAAACTCAAATAAATATAGTCAGAAGCAAAAGATGAAACATTACAACAGAAATTTAGAGGATAATAGAGAATATAATAAATTTTTATATACTAATAAGTTCAATTAACTACAATGAATGGACAAGTGCTTAGAATTATACAATTATCTGAGACTGAATGGGGAAGAAATAGAAAACCTGAACAGACCAATTACAACCAAGGAAATTTAAACAGTAGTCAAAACTCTGGCCCAAAACAAAAGCCCAGAAACAGACAACTTCTAAAGTGACTAATACCATGCTTTCTAAAAGAAAAAAAAAAAATCCTGTTCAAATTCTTCCTAGAAACTAAGAATGAAGGAATACCCCCAAATACAGTTTATGAAACCAACATTATACAAATACTCAACCAGGGCCTCCCCTGGTGGTGCAGCGGTTAAGCGCTGGCCTGCAAAGCTGCCCACAGCCTCTGCAGCACCGGCTCGATCCCTGGCAGCCCGCGAGGGTCCCATGTGGCACAACAGATCTCTACTGCCGCACCCGCTGCTCCCCTCAGCAGTGTATTTCATTGGTCTGCCTGATCTGTTCCCTGCTCTGGCACTGGTGAATTCTCTCACCCTCCCGCGCTTCTGACTGTACCCAATGCTTGTATAAATAAATAAATAAATAAATCTTAAAAAACAAACAAACAAACAAAAAAAAAAAACCCAAATACTCAACGAAAGGCAGCACAAAAATGGAAAAATACAGACAAATTTCCCTAGTGAAAAACATATGCAAAAATCCTCAATAAAATATTAAGAGATTGAATACAACAATGCATTAAAATGATTATATACACAATGGTCAGTTGGGATTTATACCTGGGGCACAAAGGTAGTTCAACCTCTGAAAATCAATCAATGTAATTCAATCACATCAATGAACAGATAGATTAAAAAACATATGATCATATCAATAAATGCCAAAAAGCATTTGGTAAGATTCAACATTCACGTATGATGAAAACCCTCAAATATGGGGATAAATGGAACAAATCTTAACACAATATTAATTAATTTTTGATGTGAGCCTGTATTGCTTTATACTTCCCTCTTAGTACTGCCTTTGCAGTGTCACATATATTTTTGAGCATTGTTCCGTCATCATTTCTCTCAAGGTATTGATTTCTTCATTAATTCAGGGATCTTCCAGTAGTGTTGTTAAGTTTTCACATATTAGAGATTTTCATTGTTTTTCTTGCAGTTGATTTCTAATTTGATATCTTTCTAGAATGAAATTAGACCACTATCTCACACCATATATGAAAATCAATTGAAAATGGACACAACACTAATGATAAAGGTCTGATCACAAAAATCTTCAAAGAGCTGATGAAATAAAAACAAAGAAAATAATCCAGTCAAAAAATGGGCAGAAGATGTAAAACAAAACTTCTCCAAAGAGAATATACAAATGGCCAACAGGCATATGAAAAAAATGTTCAACATCACCTGCAATCAGGGAAATGCAAATCAAAACTACAATAAGATACCATCTCACACCAGTGAGAATGGCACATATTAAAAAAAACTAGCAACAACAAATGTTGGCGAGGATGTGGAGAAAAAGGAACTCTCCTGCTCTGCTGGTGGGATTGCAAAGTGGTCCAACCACTGTGGAAATCTGTGTGGAGATTCCTCAGCCTACTAAAGATAGAGCTTCCATATGATCCAGCAATTCCACTCCTAGGTATTTACTAAAATGACACAGAAACACTAATTTCAAAGGGCCCCTATGTTTATACCAGCACTATTTACAATAGCTAAGCTATGGAAACAACCCAAATGCCCAAAAATAGATGACTGGATCAAGAAGATGTGGTACATATTCACAATGGAATATTACTCAGCAATCAAAAAGGATAAACACATGCAGTTTGCAGCAACATGGGTGGAGCTAGAAGGGATCATGCTCAGTGGAATAAGCAGAAAGAAAAAAGAAAAATACCAGACTCTCTCACTCATAGCAGGAATTTAGAAAACCAATATATGGGACCAGGAAAAAGACTAATTAATACAAAGTAAAAATAAACAAGCAACTATAAACCAGAGATAAAACTATGGGGGCAAGGAGGGAATGGGAGAGGAAGGACTAGGGTCAATATAAGGGAGGGTGCAATTGTATGGGGAATATAACCAAAATGAAAATGCATGCATTGTGCATAAATGAAAAGATGATGTAAGAATTATTTAAAATAACATTAATTAAAAAAAGCAATATTAATCTAAAAAGTAGCAGCATTATAATAAAAAAGAAAAAAGAAAGAAAATGATAAGACTTAAAGACCTGAACTCATAAAATACATAGAATAAAACATAGGAAAAATGCTCTGTATCATAAACATCAAAAACATCTTTGAGGACTCATCTCAAGCAGTAAGGAAAACAATGACAAATATGAACAACTATGACTATATCAAACTAAAAACTTCTGTAGAGTGAAAGACACAGCAACCAAAATTAAGAGACACCCTACTGAATGAGAGAAAATATTGTCATGCCAACAACTCACAAGGGACTGATATCAAAGATCTATAAAGAGATTATACAACTTGACAGAAACAAGCAAGCAAATGGAAAAAAAAAAATGGACAGAAGAGCTAAATAGACAATTCTTCATAGAAGACATGCAGATGACCAACAGACATATGGGAAAAAATGTTCATCATCACTTGTCATAGGGAAATGAAGAACAAAACCACTGTAAGACAACTGCCCACACCTGTGAGAATGGTCTATATAAAAACAAAACCAAAGACAAGTGCTAGTGAGGATGTGATGAAAAAGGACGTCTCTTACTCCATTGATGGGAAGGTAGACCAGTGCAACTGCAATGGAAAACTGTATGGAACACTAAAAATAGATCTACCATGTGACCCAGCAATTCTGCTCCAAGGAATCAGCCCAAAGAGCACAAAAAAAAATATCTCAAAAGGAAATCTGCACTTTTTTGTTTATTGCAGCACTATTTACAATAACTAAGATATGAAAACAAACTTAATGTCCCAGAAGAGATGAATGTGTGGGTCTGCTAAACTTAAGCAGTATGTTCAGCTACCATTATGGTTACCTGCATTTCTGCATTCCTATACAAGGTCAAAAATTCCCTTCAGAACTGGTCAATCAGTTAAAGGAGCCCAACCTTACAAGGTGCCTTTCAAATCAATCATGAGCAGGAAGCTTGATCACCCTGGGAAGGGTATGAATAAAGAGGTATGAATCCTCTGCAGCATGGGTTCCATCCCGGCCGGCTGGCGACGGTCCCACATGGTGTGGCAGACCTTTCCTGTCATGACTGCTGCTCCCCTCAGCAATGTATTTTGTCAGTCTGCCTGTTCTGTTCCCTGCTCTGTCTCTGGTGAATCCTCTCACCCTCCCACACATCTGGCCTGTACCCCGGTTCTTGTATAAATAAATAAATAAATAAATAAATCTTTAAAAAAAAAAAAGGCCAGGATCTTGCTCTTCAGCAGCATCCTTCATTATGTAGCCTGCTCCATGACTCCCATTTCTTTATCAGTGTGGTGTTGCCCAATGTAACATGAATGGATCAAGATGTGGTATATATAAGCAATGGAATACTACTAAGTGATCAAAGACAATAAATTCGTATTTACAGCAACCTGGATGGAGATGTATGAGATTATACCATGTGAAATAAGTCAGAAGCAGAAAGATAAACACCAGATGATTTCACTTATATGTGGAATATAGAGAAACTGTGCAAAGGTCAGGCAAAGACAAACATTGAAAGCTGACTATACATTGAGGAATAAAGGAGGGAAGGAGAGCATATTGACTAAGGCCACCAGAAGGAAGGGTGTGGTGGAGTGGGTGCCAAGGGTAGGATGAGATTCAATGGAGGATCACTGAGGCTTAGGTGGTGGATGTGGTGAAGTAACAACAATTGTAGAATTATAGACCTATACCCTTAAGGGTTATATTGTGGTAGAAATCAACATTACCTTAATAAATATACCAACAAAAAAATGAGAGAAAGAAAAACGAGCGAGTTTTTTTTAAGATGTATTTATTTATGCATTCAAGAACTGAGGTACAGGCCAGACATGAGGGGTGTGAGTGGATTCACCCGAGACAGTGTGGGGAGCAGAACAGGCCTATTTACTGAAATACACTGCTATGGGGAGCAGTGAGTAAGACAGGTGAGGTCTGCTTCACCGTGTGGGTCAGCAACCTGGCCGGGTATCAAACGCATGCTATAGATGCTGCAGATAGCTTCATAGTGCGACACTTAACCCCTTGCGCCACCAGGGAATCACAAAAAAGCAGTTTTTGGTTTTTTTTAAGTGAATATAACTTTACATTTAAAAAAGCTATTTGTTCAAAATTTGCTTACTGTTTTCTATCAGCATCCTTTTTTTAATGATGTTGATAGTTTATTCAATTTTTGTATTTTGACCCTTTTTATTCAATAGTGTGTGTGTTTGTGGGTATCTTTCTATGTACCTATCTATCAATCTATACATATATATATCTCCAAAAAGACAGGTTATTAAGAAAAGGAAAAAGGGGACCTCCCCAGTGGCGCAGCAGCTGAGTGCTGGGTTGCGAAGCTGCCCGCAGCCTCTGCAGCACTGGTTTGATCCCCGGCTGCTCTCCAGCCACCGGAGGAGGGTCCCACATGGCGCGCAGACCTTTCTGCAGCCCGCTGCTCCACTCAGCAGTGTACTTCGGTCCTTCTGCCTGCTCTGCTCCCCACTCTGGCTCTGGTGAATTCTCTCACCCTCCCGTGCTTCTGACTGTACTCAGTGCTTGCATAAATAAATAAATAAATCATTAAAAAAAAGAAAAAAAGGAAAGGAAAAAGGAAAAGAGAGGCACCTACATAGTCATGTGGGCAGAACTGCCTGTGAAAGGGACAGGTGTGTTAAAAGAGATACCTGCATAGACGCAGGCAGGCAGTCTTGGGAGGAAAGCTGCATATTAATAGTATTTGTTTAAATCCAGTGTGGTTATTTTTAGAATAAACTATTTCATTGTATTTAGTTATTAGTAAAAGCAAATTCCTTTATCTATATATTAATGAATATTGAAAAAATCCCAATATATATCCTTGAATATCTGTGCATATTCAGGATTTCTAAAGTTGTAGTTACTGTATATAATGAGTTTATTCTAGAAAACAACTTTGAAAATTTTGAAAAATATGGTAAAATTTTCTTAACATACCCCCCATTAATCTTGTTTGAGATTTTAGTATTTTTTAATATATGTTCATTCTTTATAACAAAATTTATTATAAGTCAATCCTCTAATTTAGAAATTTAATCAATAATGTAAGAAAAGTAATTTCTCTTCATTAACATTTGGATTAATTGCCTTCAGTTACAGTCAACTAACAACCTGCATATTTAGTTTTGAAAAATATCTCATCATTAAAATACTTCCTTATATAGAGCTCAAATATGACCTTTGACCAGTTTTATGGATTTGAACCTGTTTTTATGCAATCCTAACAGTTGAAAACTGTGGGAACCCGAGAGAGAGAGAGAGAGAGAGAGAGAGAGAGAGAGAGAGAGAGAGAGAGAGAAGGTGCGTGGCATGGGGGAAGAGATATTTCTCAAAAACATGTCAACTCTGTGCCTCCCTTGTGGTGCAAGGAGTTAAGACGCAACCTATGAAGGTGTCCGCAGCCTCTGCAGCATGAATTCCATCCCCGGGCAGGGAGCTACCATATGGCTCACCTGTTGCTCCCCTCAGCAGTGTATTTCAGTCAATCTGCCTGTTCTGCTTCCAACTCTGTCTCTGGTGAATCCTCTCACCCCTCACACCTCTGACCTGTACCCCAGTTCCTGTATGCATAAATAAATAAATATTTAAAAAAATGTCAACTATTGTCCTTTTCCCTTTCCAATATATTCCTTATACTGTTAATTTTAAAGAATGTTTTCAGAACCTTTACAATTTTGGGGTTGATACAACTGATAGATAGCAATTTGTCAAAATTTCTCTCTAAATTGGGCCTCCCCTGGTGGTGCAGGCAGTTGAGCGCAGTGCTGTGAAGCTGTCCACAGCCTCTGCAGCACGGGTTTGATCCCTGCCGGCCAGCTAGGGTCCCACATGGTGCAGCAGACCTCTCCTGTCTCCCCGCTGTTCCTCTCAGCAGTGCATTTCATCAGTCTGCCTGCTCTGCTCCCTGCTCTGTCCCTGGTGAATCCTCTCACCCTCCCACGCATCTGGCCTGTGCCCCCATTCTTGCATAAATAAATAAATAAATCTTTAAAAAAATTCTCTTAAATTAATTTGCCCAGAATTAAATTAATCATTTCTTATCAAAAGTAAAAATAAAACAGTGGTGTGAGGTGGTCACTTTTCTTCCCTTCAGTTCTATTCTTATAATGTTAAGTTTAGGTCACAATCATTTTATCTCTACTAGTATCATTGTTGATCGGGATCTACATTTCCCCTAAGATATCATGACTTTAAATACTGCCTTACCATAGCCACTGTATTCATTCACGAACACAAGAGACATAAAGACCATCACTATGTTCCAGAGATGATCTGTATTGAAGCTTGATTCTGAAAAGGAACACCAGAGAATTTCATAGTTAACATCTAACCATATTGTTGCTTTCTCAATAAAAGTTTTATTTTATTACTCATGAAATTTGTAGGCATAAGTTCAAGTTGCTTCAAGTTATCTTCATAGATCGAGTTGAAGGACCCCATTACCCTATAAGGATGAACTGCAGCAGTCACTCAGAAGACAATGAGAGTTTGAATACCTGAGATACACCAATGGCCGGGGGATGCTGCTTTCCTGGGTTGTCAAGGATTCCTGAACCTGGACACCTCACAGTAAATGAGTAAATATCTTCAAATTCTAGCCAGCCCCCCACCACCCCCCTGCCCAAGGCATTGCTTTGCTATTCCCTCTGAAGACAAACATAATCTAGGACAGGGACTGAAAGACTAGACAATATCAGATCAAATTGGAGATATACTTTTTGAAAGTTTGTAATTTCATACTGGAATTCTTATTTTTAAATCACTGAAAATATGGTAATAATATATTTTGTAATGTAAAGCAATATGAAATTCAAATTTTCTTTTCTATAGAACTCAGATATATTCATTCACAAGGATTATAGATGCTTTTTTCACTACTAAACCAAAACACATTCTAGAAATCTGACTGCAGAAATGAGGCACCAGAAGGAGAGGGTCAGAGCTGTAGGAACAAAGTAGGAAAGGATGCAATGGTCTATGGTGGAGGATTATGGGTGTTTTGGTGATGGTGTATTTTAACAATATACATCTGAAAAGGCATAAACTTATACCTCTAAATCATACACATTGTTATAAAGAAATGTCTTCTCATAAATATGATACAATGAAAAACGAATCCTTGAATACAATTTAAAATGTAATTGAAAATAGAATATATTTGGACATTTATGTAACAAAGTTGGAAATAAAATATATTACTTATAACACTCAAATAAAATGTATTTGACAGCTTGGGGAAATATTTAGCATGAAAATTTTACTTTATCTTATGTGGCTTAGATTTAAGTTTAGTAACTATTGTCTCTATCAAAGTATCAAGCATTGCAGAATAGCTATACTGTTTTTATTAAGTTTTTGTTTCTCTTCATAAATGTGTTAAAGGATCTTGTTATTTGTTATGCACTGTATTTAGTTAGATTTTTTTTTCTAACCACAGAAAAAAACAATTTAAAGGGATTTCTTTAAGACTTACATTTTCCTGTGACTGTCAATAAAAAATGGAATATTATTCTTATCTTATTCTCAGAATACCAAAAAGAAAATCAGTCCCAGGGTTAGTGTAAGTACAACCCTGAATTAATAGAAAACTATACTGTTTTGTATTTGTTCATTGTAGTGATGCACACGACTGTGTAAAGTCAGATAATGTTACCTTAGGTATGGACTTTCCCCACTGATTTGTGCCATTGAAAAGGTTGCTTCTGATACTGGATGATGTCACTTACATGTGGAATACAGAGAAACCAAACACGGGGTCTGAAAAACTCAAACTAAAGAAAAACAAAACAAAACAAAAACCAACAAAAAACTAACCCTTGAAAGCACATTATAGAACTGAGGCTACTGGATGTGGAGAGGGAGGGGTAAGAATAAAGTTGGGAGAGTGCACAAGGGTCTGTGGTGGTAGACTACAGGTGCTTTGGTTGTGAGTACAACAACAACACTTGAAGGGGGGGATCCTACACTTCTGAAATATAAACAGTGATGAAAACCTACAGTACCTCAATAAACAGAAGATTGTTGCTCACTGTGCTTATTTAATTCTCCTTAAAATGGAGTTGAAACAGATTAGCCATATTTTTTTCTAAAACTGATACAATTGTAGTTTGTATATGTAAAGAAGATAAAGAAAGAAATTCATCTTAAATATGTTTCCTAAATATTGCTATGATTACTAGTATAGGGTGATATGGGAAGCTAATCTACTATTTTCTAATTTTGAATGACCGATTAGATAGGACATTTATACATACTCTGGAGATACCAAAGTGGGATAAAATGTGTTTTAATGGAAGTATTTAGCATGGAAAGAACTTTTAATTTTTTATATTTCAATTTGAGCTACAAATACACAATTGGTACATTTCAAAGAAAAATAAGAAAAAAGAGTTAATGTCTAAAACAATAAATGCAGGGCCTCCCTGGTGTTGCAAGGGGTTGAGAAAAAACATATGAAGCAATCCACAGCCACTGCAGCATGAGTTCGATCCCTGGCTAGGGAGCTACCCACATGACGCAGACCTCTCCTGTCTCGCCCACTGCTCCCCTCAGCAGTGTCTTTGGTCAGTTTGCCTGTTCTGCTACCCATTCTGTCTCTGGTGAATCCTCTCAACCTCTTATGCCTCTGGCCTGCACTCCAGTTCTTGTATAAATAAAAACAAATCTTTAAAAAAGAGAAAAAAAATCATGTATTCTATGTAAATGCAGCTATGAAAGAAAATACCTCTGTAGTAAAAATGTGGTTTTATATGTCATTCAGATTATTTGACTGTTATTTGTGAATAGGTGATTTAAACAATTGAGATAAATTGAAAGAATTTAAGTAACTGACATGTAATCATGTTACCTAATTGATCTGTCTATAATGATTTAGTTATAATCTCACTTTTTTTGTTGTTGTTTTGATTTTCATCTTTCTTCTTTCTTGAGACCAACAATTGCTTATTTATTTCTTAGTCAAATGTCACAGTGAGAGAATTGGACTTATTTACATAATGACTATCAGTACTGTTAGAACAACAACAACAACAAAAACACAAAAAACTTTGAGAAGTCTTGCATCCAATCTTACCCTCCAAAGGGTAGAAAGATCACCTTCCTTTTTTCTATTCTGTTACATATAGTGATATTTTCCCCACAATTTTATACTGTAAGTGTACTAATAAAAGTCAACAATAAATCAGATGCTCATTTTTCTATCAGAAGAATTGTCTTCACTTCATTTTATTACAATATAATTTGATTTGTCTTTCTGTGAAAATACCATTTCATACTTTGCTTCTGCTCATATTCTCTAATTCCCAATCACTTATTGTTCATATATTATTCCACTATTGAGTATTATTCATTAAGAAATCATCATGCATTGTCATAAAAGACAATTAAAAAATATATAATTTTAGAAGTAACAAAATAATCATAGAGGAAGAGAACATGACAAACTATATTTAATTTGCTGTCACATTTACATAATTTTCGATTTTAAATAGTTTGATGAATAATAGCAAAAATATTTCTGTGTAAGATATGGACTGTGTATTAGAAAACAGGAGAGAAGTCTGTACCTATACAGTTCATTTATTTAAAAAAAGCAACAAAAGCATATTTATTAAATATTGAAAAGTAAATACATTTTGAAAGCTTTAAAATATATTTTATTAGTTAAAAATTATATCAATTTTTGAAGATTTATTTATGCATGCAAGAACTGGGATACAGGCCAGAGATGTGGGGCTTGAGTGGATTCACCAGAGACAGAGTGGGGAGCAGAACAGGCAGATCTACTAAAATACACTGCTGAGGGGAGCAGCGGGCGAGACAGGAGAGGTCTGCTGTGCCCTGTGGGTAGCTCCCTGGCCAGGAATTGAACTCAGGCTGCAATGGCTGTGGATAGCTTCATAGTGCTGATGCTTAACTCCTTGTGCCATCAGGGAGCCCCCCAAAATTATATCAATTTTTATTGGGCTAACATTGGATTACACTGTATAGGATTCAGAGGCATAGGTTCACATCTCTTTAGGTGTATGGCAACACATCACAGTAGCCCCACACCATATTCTTGCACAGAACATTTTTAAAGTGCAGTATAATTTTTTACCACTATAAATACTTTATTTATTTTTGGTTTTAATTACATTTTATTATTTTTTACATCATCAATCATTTTTAAACAATATTAACTTCTCCCCTCCACCCCCTCAGGTATAATCCCCATAGAGTTTCCTTCCGCAATGCACCCATACACCATCACCTCAGTTCCCTGTGTTCCTCCCTCCCTCCCTCTTATCCCTCTCCCTCCACTCCTGCAGGATGTCACTGGTTTATAATTGTCTGTTTTGTACTGTTATTATTTTTTTACACTGATGTCTTATTTGGTTGCCCTATATTCTTGCTATAAGTGAAACCATCCAATACTTTTCTTTTTTATGGAGGATAACTTGAATGATACCCCACTGATGGCCATTAATAATGTTCCTATTCTTTGTCTATGAGTAGTCCTTAACTGTTTATTTTTCTAAACAGAAAAACTTAATAACTTACCCAGAGTCTCACTATACATATTTTTTACTAGGACTTACTGGGAATCAAGCTATCATTATAGCTGGATTTCTATTTCACTCCTAAAAGCTCAAATTCATGTACATTAAAATGTTTTCATTAAAATATTAATAGCTCAGAATTACACAGACACATGTTCCCCAAAAGTGTTTTATTGATAATCACATAGAGCAACCAATAAAAGAGTACTGATTTCCAACCCAAGAAGGCCTTTTCTCATGACTTTTAGGATGGATATTTCACAATTACTAATTGCTGATTTTTTGCTTATATTTTTAAAATAAGTGATGTTCTAATGACATCTAGAAAAGGATGGATTGGAATGTGTTTACTCTGAGAGCTTGGGTGTGTGAGTGGAGGGAACAAAATTTAGAACATAAAGAAAACATATCACCCAAGAACACTTCAACATAGGGAATGAAGAAATATAGGTAACAGCATAGTATCCCCAAATTAGACTGTACCTACAGAAGAGAGGAAGGAGAATAAGATAAATAAGGCAGGGGTGTCTAATAAGACAGAGGTTAGAGAACTGAAAACTACTTTGGGACAGCCAATTTAGGCAATAAGATGAAATTAGAATCCACTTGAGCAACTCGAGAGAGTAATAGATCTAACTCTAAGCTCTTGCACCATGAGGTGAATGTATCTTTGTGACTCAAATACTCTTCTTAGAGGCACTAGATACACACTCGCATATGCATGCACACACACGAATATGTACATACACAAGTACAAAAATAACACCAGTAATAAAAATAAAACTCACCTTCATATATCTCATTCATCACAAATAATTGTCTACAGTGAGTTATTCACTGAATGACCATCTGAGGAACAACTCTTCACGTCTATCACTTGTGATCCAAAGTAAATTCTTAACTCTGTCCTGAGTTGTTGGCAGGATTCTGAAATATCTCTTTCCCCTGTACAAGCACCAAAGGAAGTGATTATACCACTGGGGTAATATCAGGGACAAGCTTCAGTCACATGAACCAGCTATGCCGTTCCTGACTTCTATAGCTAGGTAGATTGTGAATTAATCCAGAAGGGAAAGGCCTTTGGACTCTGGACCTTATATGGCATAAAACAATAAATTAATTGTGGCTTTTCATTTCTCATTGGAATACAGGCTCAACTAGTTCCATACACACTGAAAGATCTATTGATAAATGGTAGACTAGCTATTTGCTTATTTTCTTTCCATGTGAATCAAGCTAAGTGAGACTGTCTAGTGCTAAAAGAGAGGGTGAATTGATATGACTGCTTGAAAATTTATACTACCTTTATTACTAAGTAGTTTCCTCCTCTTTTCTCCCAAAGCATTATCCAATGATTCCAGTCTCCTTGCCCAAGGCTATTTTTCTGTAATCCAAATTCAGTAACCATATGACAACCTTAGCTATGTTGGACCCAGCTATGCCATGAAATCTATTTGCATCTCTCTGATTTTGTCTCTTGGTCTCCTCAGTGTTTCCCTTGGACTCTATCTCCAGCTTCATCATACCTATATGATCACCTCCAGACGGACAAAGTACACTGCTGAGGGGAGCAGCGGGTGGCAGGAGAGGTCTGTGCGCCATGTGGGACCCCTCACCGGAACTGGCGCTGCAGAGGCTGAGGGCAACCTCATAACCCAGCTCTCAACCACTGCGCCACCGGGAAGGCCAAAGCAAATGCTACTTTTTATATACAGAAAACAACATATTAAGGTCACATAATGAATTTTTTAAGGAGAAGGGATTTTTCTTTAGAAGTATTCTTTTTAGCTTCTGTATTTATGTTGAATATAGTTTGCACACTCAAACTGACAACATGAGGGATTCTTATACACACAAAAAAATAAAACTAGAATTAGTTTTGGAAAAGGATAAGATAATTTAGGGGAAGAGCAAAAGGAAAGTGGATGAAGAGCCAAAAAATTAATAAAAATGTTGCCAATTTTCAAATTATGTATAGAATACAAGATCAACACACATAACTTTTTCTATGATTTTTGGTTGTTATATACCTTCTTTGGAAGAGTATCTCCTTAGGACCTCCCTTGTGCCCTAGGAGTAAAATCTCAACGCTGTCACCACTACAGTCTGAGTTTGATCCCTGGCCACGGAGCTGTCCCACATGGCACAGCAGACCTCTCCTATCTAACCTGCTAACTCCTTAGCAGTGTATTTCAGTCCACCTGCCTGTTCTGCTCACCACTCTATCTTTGGTGAATCCTCTCACCCCGTCCCCCTACAACTCTGGCCCATACCCCAGTTACTCTATGCAAAATATTTTTTTTTAAAAATGGATATATAAAGAATATCTCCTTAAATCATTTACCTAGTTATTTTTTTCATTTTATTGAGCTCTATTTTGTATACAAAAATGCACACAAAATTAATGTACGTAATTTTGTGAATTTGTACATTAGTATATAACCCTGTTACTATTACAACAATCAACAATAAATGTTAAATATATCTATCACTATCAAAAATAAAATGTTTCCTGTGTCTAACTCTGTGTGTGTGTGTGTGTGTGTGTGTGTGTGTGAAGAACACTTGAGACCTACAAACTTAACAATCTGAAAGAGGGCCACAAAAGGAGCCTGAGCTCTGAGGCAAGAAGCCACCAATACGACACCCACACAATAGAGACCTATGGGCTATAGCCTAGCAAAGGACAGTGCCCCATAAGAGGACAGGTCACTGTCTGTGGGTCTCACCCACGCACACAATTGCTGGAGACCTCAGGCTCCAGGAACAACCACCATGGGGTTTATTTCACAAACAGGGGAAACAGCACGCTCACTGTGCCCAAAAGTAGCTGCTCCCTCAACAGGTACCATCAATGATGGACACCACTGATCCCCAGGGACAGGACAGCATCGGCCAGTAGTGATGGCCACGACGGGTACCGTAGAGGAGGTGTCAGAGACGCCCAGTGTTAAAGGCTCTTTGTGAGGGGTTGGGTTACACCAGCACCACACAGCTCTTTGAGACACCAGGCCCAGGGCCTTTGGACTCCACTCAGGTGATGTCAGCAACAGAACCGAGGCCCAGCCCATGACAGAGTCCTTCGGCTTCTCTCCCTCCTCGGAGGGCGGCTGCTGGATGCTTCTTTTCCTCTTTCTTCAGGGGCCAGGAATGGAGTCTTCCCCTTCTTTCTTCAGGGGCTGGCATCGTCTCCCTTTCAGGGACCCTCAGCTCCCTCTGTCCCTGGCTTATATCCTCTTTCTCCCACAAGTCGTATTAGGCCACTTAGCACCAGTCAGCTCATAGCTCTCACATGATTGGCCCATTACAAAATGGCAGTTACTGGACTCTGAGGAGCAACTGCCACACCTGACTTGTGGGGGAGCAGCAGGGTGAGACATCACTGCTCCTGCCGCTCCCACCATTGAGCCGGCTGGGATCCAGTAACAAAGTTTCTAAGTACACACAGTGTCTTATCATTAGTCTTAGGTACTATGTTGTACAGCAGATGTCTGGAACTTACTCATCTTGCTTAATTTTAACTTAATACTTATTAAACGACAGCACTCCATCCTTGGTAACCACTATACTATTGTTTACTTCTAGACATTCTATTATTTTAGATATGTCATTTAAAAGACTATTTTCACTATTTGTCTTTCTGATATTTCACTTAGTATAACTTTGTCCAAATCAATCCATGTTGTTTCAAATGGCAGTGTTTACTTTTTTGTAGGGCTGAAGAAATCCATACACACACACATGCACACACACACACACACATACAATACTTTTTTATCTATTCATCTATTGATGTGCATTTCAGTTGTTTCTTAATTTATATTATCATTTCTGTCATTTTGATACTATTGTAAATGGAATTTACAGTAATTCCATTAATTTCATGTTTGAATTATTAATAACCAATATATGGAAATACAACTTTGTGCGTGCGTGTTAATCTTGTATTCTGCAGCTTTGATGAACTTGTATATTAATACTAATAGTGTGTGTGTGTGTGTATAGATATTATTTTCTACATATGAAATGGTGTTTTACTTCTTCCTTTAAACTATATTCTCTCTCTCCTTCAGCATCATCTATCATTAACTATCTATTATTGAGAAATTTTGAATCAATATTCCTAAATCTATTGGTCTGTAGTTTTCCTTTCCTGTGCTGTACTTCTCTATTCTCTGTATCAGGGTAAACTGACCTCACATAATGAGTTAGGAATTTTCCATCTTTGTTTTTTAAAAGAATTTGTATATTTTTTTTCTTAAAAATTATCTAGAATTTTCTAGTAAAACCTCTGGGATGAGTTTTTTGTAAGCTTTTATTTTTTTTTAAGATTTATTTATTTATTTATACAAGCATTGGGTACAGTCAGAAGCGCGGGAGGGTGAGAGAATTCACCAGAGCCAGAGCGGGGAACTGAACAGGCAGACTGACGAAATACACTGCTGAGGGGAGCAGTAGGCATGACAGGAGGGGTCTGCGTGCCATGTG
The DNA here is from genome assembly GCF_964194135.1 of Talpa europaea. Classification (NCBI taxonomy): domain Eukaryota; kingdom Metazoa; phylum Chordata; class Mammalia; order Eulipotyphla; family Talpidae; genus Talpa; species Talpa europaea. The sequence goes on along the minus strand of NC_140068.1, from coordinate 101,157,231 downwards.
GAACCCTCGCCTGCAGCCGGGGATTGAACCAGCTCTGCAGAGGCTGCGGGCAGCTTCGCAGCCCAGTGCTCAACTGCTGCACCACCGGGGAGGCCCTTTTTGTAAGTTTTTAAATACTAACTAAGCATCTTCATCATGGGGGTATTCAGATTATTCTTTCCTGAGTCATTTTGGTAGTTTGTGTTTCCAGAAATTTGTCAGTTACATTGTTTCTATTTATTTTGTTTTTATTTATTTTATCAGCAAGCAAATGTTCATAACTCTTTATAATTTATATTACTTTATAAAATTATAGTAATGTCTTCTCTCTTATGTTTGCTAAATGTTTGTCATTTTTTATCTTTAGATAACAGACTTTGAGTGTAATTGATTTCATGTTATTTTTCCTTCTTTCAGTAGCTTTCCATTTTAATCATTAGATTTTCCCCTTTATGTTTGTATTATGTTTACTTGTTCTTTTTTTCCCCAGTGTTTCTAGGTGGAAGGTTATAGTATTATATATTTTTTTCCTTTTAAATATAGACATTTATAGGTATAAATTTTAAATTCTGCTGTAACTACGTTCATTTGTTGATCCATGTATTACTTAGACATGTGCTGTTTAATTTCCACATACATGTGAATTTCCCAAATTTCCTTTTGTTACACATTTCTAATCTTATTTCATTGTGTTTGGGAAGGAAATACTTTATTTTACTTCAATACTTTTATTTTTTTCCTATATATTTATTTTATATTTAGTTTTAATTGAGGCATTTTTGGGATACCATCCTCAGTTTTTAATCTTTCTATATATATATATATATATATATATATATATATACACACACATCTATTGATGTGATCTCTATATATATGATCTATATATGCGATCTATATATATGATCTATATATGTGTGATCTATATACATGACCTCTCTCTATATATATATGATCTATATATATGATCTATATATAAACACACACATCTATCGATATGATCATATGTTTGTTGTTTTCATTTTAGTTGATGTATTGAATTGAATTAATTGATTTTCAGATGGTGAACCATTCTTGTACCCCTAGAATAAATCCCACTCTATCATCGTGTATTATCTTTTTGATGCACTATTGGCTAGAATGTTATTGAGGATTTTTGCATCAGTGTTCACTAGGGAGATTGGCCCATAGTTTTCTTTTTTTTAAGAATTATTTTTATTTATATAAGAACTCGGGTACAAGCAAGAGGCACCGGAAGGTGAAAGGATTCACCAGAGACAGAGCGGGGAGCAGAACAGGCAGATGGACTGAAGACACTGCTGAGGGTAGCAGCAGGCAAGGCAGGAGAGGTCTGCTGCACCATGTGGGTATCTCCCTGGCTGCCGGGAATTGAACCTGTGCTGAAGAGGCTGTGGACAGCTTCACAGACCTGGGCTCAATCCACTATGCCACCGGGGAGGCCCGTAGTTTTCTTTTTTGTGCATTGTTTCTCTTTGGTTTTGGTATTATTGTAAATTTGGCTTCATAAAACATATTGGGTAGTATTCCTTCTGAGCTCACATGACTCAATAAAAACAATTCAGTCAAAATGTGGGCAGAAAAGTTAAAAAGACACATTTCTTCAAAGAGAAAATGCAAATGGCCAACAGGAATTTGAAAAAATGTTCATCATCACTTATAATCAGGGAAATGCAAATCTAAACCACAATGAGATAACACCTTACACTAGTGAGAATAGCACATATTAAAAAAAAAGGCAACAGCAAATGTTTGCAAGGATGTGAAGAAAAGGAACTCTGCTACACTGCTGGTAGGAGTGCAAACTGGCCCAAACCCTAAGGAAAACTGTGTGTAAGTTCCTCAGACTACTAAAAATGGAGATACAATATGTCCTAGCAATTCCACACCTAAGAATCTACACATGGAAAAAAATAAATAATTCAAAAGTATACCTGCTTCCCTATATTTATTGCAGCACTATTTATAAAAAGTATGATATGGAAACAACCCAAATGCCCCAAAATAGATGACTGGATATATACATAATTGAATACTATTCAACAATCAAAAAAGATAAACTCATGTCATTTGCAGCAACAATGATGGAGTGGGAAGGGTTTATGCTCAGTGAAATAAGCCAAAAGGAAAAAGAAAAATATTGGATAGTTTCACTTACAGGAGGAATATAAGAAGAATACAGACCAAAAGAAGAATCAGAAAAAAATAACAATAATAAATAAACAAACAAACAAACAAATAAATAAATAAAATTAGAAGGCAACTATAAATCAGAAACATTCTGCAAGGGAGGGAGACACAGAGGGATTAAAACAGGGGAAGTAAAAGCACAAGGGACTGAGGTGATGGTTCATGCGTGAATTGGTGGTAAGAATTTTACAGGGACTACACCTGAGATGAGAAAGCATGCATTGTACAAAATGAACAATGGTTTTGGGGTTTACAACTAAGTCTTTAATGCATAATGAATTGATTTGTGTGTTTGATTCGATGTAGTGTTCTTGTTTCATTTGTTTGCATGTACTTGTGCAGTTTTCCCAATGCCATTTTATTGAAGAGACTATGCTTGCTCCAGCATTTTTTGTTTGTTTGTTTGTTTGTTTTGGGTTCCTTTTTCATAGATTAACTATCCACATATGTGTGGCTTTACTTCTGGGCTCTCAATTCTATTCCATTGGTCTGTGTGTCTGTTTTTGTTCCAATACCAAGCTGTTCTAATTATTGTGGCTTTATAATATAATTTGAGGTCACTAACTTTCCTCCTTATCAATATTACTTTGTTCTGTTTGAGGTCTGTGATTCCATATGAATTTCAGCAGTACTTGCTCCAGTTATTTGACAAATGTTACTGAAGAATTGGGATTGTATTTAATCTGTATATTGCTTTGAGTAGAATGGCCATTTTTAAACAATGATCATTCTCATTATTCTTGAATAGGGAATATTTTTTAAACTTCTTTGTGTCTTCTTTTACTTCTTTCAACAATGTTTTATGGTTTTCCTTTATAGAACTTTTATTTCTTTTGTTATGTTAATGCATATGGTTTTTTTGGGTATACTTGTATATTGGATCAGTTTCTTAATTTCTTCCCCTTCTATCTCATTGTTTGAATATATGAAGGGAAGTGATTTATGTGTGTTTATTATATACACTGCCATTTTGCTAAACTGATTTTTTTAATATTTTTTTCCATGGGATCTTGAGCATTTACTATGTATAATCATTATGTCATCAGCAAATAATGATAACTTTTCTTCTTTCCCCATTTGGTTTCTTTGTATATCTTTCTTTTGTTTAATTGTTCTAGCTAGATACTGCCAATATTTCCAACACTATGTTGAACAGCAATGGTAAGAGTGGTTATTCTTGTTTTTTACAAGATCTTAGTAAAAAAAAGCTTTGAGTTACTCACCATTGACAATATTAGCTATGGATTTTTTTTCTAGATGATCTTCATTTTGTTAAGATATGTTCTATTTATCCCTAAATTTTCAAGGTGTTTCACCATAAATGATTGTTGGATTTTATCAACTGCTGTCTCAGCACCTATTGATAAGAACATATGGTCTTTATATTTCTTTTTGTTGATATGTGAATTACTTTGACTGATTTCTGAATGTTGAGCCATGCTTGCATTCCTGGTATGAATCCCACTTGGTCATGATGTATGATGATTTTAATGCATTCTTGGATTCAGTTTTCTAGATTTTCTTTTTTTAAAAAAAAGATTTATTTATGTATGCATATAAGAGCTGGACACAGACCAGAGATGTGGGAGATGAAAGGATTCACCAGAGAGAGAGAAGGGAACGGAATAGGTAGATTGACTGAAATACACTGCTAAGGGGAGCAATGGGTGAGTTAAGAGAGGTCTGCTGCACCATGTGGGTAGCTCCCTGGCCGGGGATGGAACTCAGGCTGCAGTGGCTGCAGATAGCTTTATAGGTTGCTTCTTAACCCCTTGCACCACCAGAGAGGACCCAGTTTTCTAGATTTTCTTAATGATAGCAGTGTCTGTGTTCTTTAGGAAGATTGGTATATAATTTTCTTTTGTTATATTGTCTTTGTTTATGGTATTAGAATAATGTTGGCTTCACACAAAGTATTTATGAGTATTCTTTATTTTTTAATATTTTTGGAATATTTTGATTAATATAGTCATTAGCTCATCTTTGAAGATTTGGTAAAATTCACTTATGAAGGCAGCTGGTCTTTATATTGGTCTTGAATTATCTAGATGTAACAAGGTTCTTTTAATTTCCTGGATTTATACATTCATTCCCTTCTCTTGGTTTGGGTAGCTTTCCTCCATTATTTTTAAAAATACATTTTTTGTTCTTTTCTGTCTCTCTTACTCCTCTGGTATTTCCATTATTCTTATGTTACCTTTTCTCATGGAGTTGCATCGTCCCTAGGTGTTTCTTCTGCTTTTTATTTCATTTCTCACTTTCATTTTCTAGATAGGTTCTTTGTATATCTACATCAATTGCCCTGACTTGTTCCACTTTATTTTTTTTTCTATTTCAATGACTTTCTCCTGAAAAATTTTTTTCTTAAATATTTATGTATTTATTTATACAAGCACTGGGTACAGTCAGAAGTGCAGGAGGGAGAATTCTCCAGAGCCAGAGCAGGGAGCAGAACAGGCAGACTGACGAAGTACACTGCTGAGGGGAGCAGCGGGTGCAGCAGGAGAAGTCTGAGTACCATGTGGGACCCTCACCAGCTGGCTGGTGATCAAACCATCACTGCAGAGGCTGCGGGCAGCTTCACAGTCCATGGCTCATCCGCTGCACCACCAGGGAAGCCCTCTCCTGAATTTTTTATCTTCTATATTTCTCTTTTGAAATACTGAAACTCTTTTTATCTCATTTAGAACTCTGTTTTCTGTCTTCAGTTCATTAATTTTATTAGGGCATTTAATTTGTTTTTCTGAGTTTTCTTTCATTTCTTTGAATTGTTTTATCATTGTAGTTCTAAACTCTGTGCTTGGCATGGAGACCATAGCTTCTAAGTCTATGACTTAGGATTCTGGAGACTTATTCTCTCTATGTTTTGTATTATTCCTTTAAGTTCTCAGGTTGTGGTTTATTGGGTTTTTCCTTTTGTCCATTATTAACTCTGGAACCTAGCTGTTTTGTGTGCAATTTCCTCTGGGAGTGAATCTTCCCTACCCTCCTTGGTTAAGGGTCTATCTTGGTGAGCTGCTGGCAGAATCTCAGGGAAGATCCTGAGGCTTCTGGTCACTATGTTTCAATCCCTGACATAGCCTAGGATCTCACCAATCCATCTGATTTCTGGTGGGGCTCTTGTATGAGGTTGTTAGACATTTTCTGGGTTGGCAACTACTGGTGGAGTCTCCCAGGTGGTTGTTGGACCTCTACATCTCTGGACCAGTACTGCAAGGTCTCTGGAGAGGTTGTAAAGCCTCTATAGGCTGGGCATGGTTTGATGGGGTCTTAAGGATTGTCTCAATACTTATGGCCTCCTGGAACTCTCCCCAACAAGGTCAGGGTCTCACAGGTTTTGGAAGGCACTGACAGGAAGTCACAGAAAGTCACAAAACCTCTTCAGGTCCATGCAGGGGCCAGCAGGTTCTAACCCTTTCAAATTTAAAAGACTTGTCCCATAGTCATCCCTGGAAACATTGGATGTACAATTGAAAAGAATGAGCATTCTTTCTATTGTCAGATGCAATTCCTATAGATATATTTTATGTCTGTAGTGGAAGGTAAAGTCCCAAATATATATATATATATATATATATATATATATATATATATATATGCTATCAGTCTATGTGTGTATTTTTATTCCAGTGTTATGCTTTGATTACTATTGTTTTGTATCTTTCCTGAAAATCAGGAAGTATTTATTCCATTTTCCCAGGATTGCTTTCTGGTATTCACAATATTTTATAGTTCCAAATTTACAAATTTTAGGATTATTCTCTTTCTGTGAATGTCATTGGAACTTTAAAGGGGATTATATTGAATCTATAAATGACTTTGAATAGTATGAACATTTAAACAATATTAATTCTTCCAATCCAGGATAATAGACTATCTTTAATTGGTGTTTTCTTCAATTGTTTTCATCAAAGTCGTAGTTCTTTGTATGAATTTTTCACTTTCTTTGTTAAATATACTGTGTTTGATATTTTTGTGAATTAGATTGTTTATGTCTTTTTCAGTTGTTTCATTGTTTATCTGTAGAAACAACTGAGTTTCTGTAGGTTGATTTTATATCCTACTACACTTACTAGTTTCAACAGTTTTGGTTGAGTACTCAGCATTTTCTATACATAGATCACATAATCTGCAAAGAATAGCAAATTTATCTCTCATTTTCTTTTTCAAATTGGATGCCTTGTCTTTATTTCTTCTGATTACTCTAGTGGGAACTTCCATTATTCTACTGAAAAAGAGGTGTAGGGTGGGCACCTTTGTATTATTCCTGATTTTTTAATCATGAATGGTTGCATTTTGTCAAATCCTTTTTTGAATATATTGTGGTGACTGTATATCATTTATTTAAAATTTTGTTAATGTGATATAATTCATTCATTGATTTATGTTAATGTGATATAATTCATTGATTGCGTGATGTGGCAATTGTCAATTTTTGTTTGCATCAGTTGCAAGATCACAAGGCTTTTTATTAATATTGTTGAAAAAATCTCAATAGTGTATAAAAGTAACCATATATTTATCTCATGCATGTATGGATAGGTGATTTAGTCTCACTCATATATCTGGTGACTGACTTTGTTGATTAAGCTACAATGACCACTGGGGACCTCCCCAGTGGTGCAGCGGTTGAGCGCTGAGTTGCCAAGCTGTCTGCAGCCTCCCCAGCGCTGGTTCAATCCCCAGCTGCTGGGCAAGGATCCCACAAGGTGCACAGACCTCTCCTGCTGCCCACTGCTTCCCTCAGCAGTGTATTTCATCAGTCTGTCTGTTCTGCTCCCCACTCTGGCTCTGGTGAATTCTCTCACCCTCCCGCACTTCTGACTGTACCCAGTGCTTGTATAAATAAATAAATAAATCTTTAAAAAAAAAAGCTACAATGACCTCACCTAGAACAGCTGTATCTACTTGACTCTGCTCTCTGTATATCACCTCCCATTAGGTAGACTGGAAATGTTTCATCATAACAGATAAAGAGACAAGAGAAACAGTCAAGTGATTTAACATGTTTCTGCTTGTGGCACTGTTAACCTCTCTTTACTGAATAAAGTTATACAATATAAGTAAAATTTAAGGTAAAAGGAATATAACACCTTAGTCCCTTTTATTGGAAGGAAGTACAAATTACACTGCAAAGTGTACATATAGAGAAGGATGAAAGAGTGGGCCATTAGTAAAACTTATAAAGTACGGGGGTGGGTACAAAACAATGAAAGTGATAAATGCAATATAAAAAGAAAAGAAAAAAAAAGAATTATACAGGGATTCAGGTATCAGCAGTGGGATTTCAGTCAGAAAATGTGAGCCTGGGTAGGCCTCTGTAAAAAAGCAGTGCTTGGGAAAAGACAGAAGGAGGTGATAAATTTATTTAAGTGGATTTCTTGGAGAAATATTTTATGGGTGGACAAAATAACTATAACAGAGATCACAATATAGAAATTTGCCTGGCATTTTTAATTAATACAAGGAGGCTAATTTAGTTGGTGTGAAATGAGTCAGGAGACTAGTAGTAGAAGTCATCAGGAAGGTAACAAATCATGTTACTTCTAGTAAGCCATTGATTGGACTTAGAGCAAAACAGGGCGATACTATGGGTCATTAACTAGGAAAATAGCATATTTCAACTTAAATCAACATTAAGCCATAAAACAAATTTTGTTATTTAGTAAGAATACACAGTAGTAGGAATGAAAGAAGCAAGGATATTATTGTTAGAGTGATCCAGGCAATATGAAGGTACCATTGCCTAGTTGTCTATTTTTTAAACTGCCAGTGTTGTGAAATGTGGTTGAATCTAAGCAGATTTTTTTTCTCCTGAGAAAGGGGATGATTCCAGAGGAGTAGCAATGCCAACATATTAAGGAGAACACATATATGGGATGGAATATGATGACAACTATAACTTAAAGAACTTAAAATTACCTGACACCATGTGTGTAAACAAGAGAGAGTAAGATAAGTTAACGGAAGTAGAATGGGAAGGGTTTTCACTATCAAATTGGTTACTGATTAACATGAGACTTCTAAGTGGCAGTTACTTAGATAAGAATTTTATTAGGAAAAAGTATAACTTGTCCTAGTATAGCAAACCACGATCTTAAGTAATCTCCTTGCCTTAGATATTTTTTTCCCTATTGATATTTTAAAATCATGAGTCTGCACCTGAACACCCATTTTGGTTTCCTTCACGTTTGAGAATCTTTTCCTCAAGCCCACATGACTTAGATATGAGTTTACAAGACAAGTAGTAACATGACTAAGATATTTGAATCTAACCAATAGCCAACTTGTAGCTTTATCTAATTTTTGGAATAAAAGTATTTATTCTTAGTTTTTCAATACTAAGTATTGAAATATAATACTTGGTATTGAAGTATAATACTTAGTATTATTGTTAGTATTTCAATCACAAACTCAGATAAAAGAAAATATATTTAAACAGGAGACTTTTATAAGTATTGGAATAGAAAAAATAAAACTGCCATGTGGAAGTGAAATAAGTGCATGTTTTGAAAATTAAAGCAATTCAACAGCTAAATTATTGGAATTAATGAATTTATTAAGGTTATTGAATATAAGAATAATATGTAAAAATCAATGTATTTCTATTGAGCTAAAACACACAAAACAAGGCATTTGAATAGGAAATCCAATCACATTATCATAAAAATCATATAGTACTTGAAACTAAATAGTTTAAAATCAATTCAAGATTTAAAAATTCTAAGTTCATATTTAAATGATTTATTATGAAAAGAGATGTGAATTATCATTAAATGGATTGAAAGAAGTCCAAATCAAAACCTTGACATAATGTGTCCCCATATCGCCATTTTAGAACAGGAACCTTTCTTCAGTAAAGTCTGCTTGAAACCTACAGAAGGCTCCCAGAGGAGCCAGAGGTGAGCTGGGAAGTTCGCCCACACCAGGCCCCTTCTGGCCAGCAGTCCGAGCCCAGAGAGGGAGCAGGCACCCATGGCGCACAGACTGGATGCACAGGGGAGTGCATCCCCACATCGCCATTTTAGAACAGGGACCTTTCTTCAGTAAAGACTGCTTGAAACCGATGGAAGGCTCCTGGAGGAGTCAGAAGTGAGCTCGGAATTTCACCCTTGCAAGGCCCTTTCTGCCCAGCAGTCCAAGACCCGAGGGGGAGCAGGCACCCATGGCCGGGGCAGACGGGGAGCACAGGGGAGTGCGTCCCCGCATGGACATTTTAGAACAGGGATCTTTCTTCAGTAAAGACTGCTTGAAACCGGCAGAAGTCTCCCAGAGGCGCCGGAGGGAGAAGGTTCCCTGCGCAGTCAGAGGTGAGCTAAAGGCCCCCACAAGCCTGGTCCTGACTGGCAGGAAGTTGGAGCCCAGAGGGGGATCCAGTGATTTGGAACCCAGAGTCCAATCCAGCTGCCCCACCTCCAGGGAAATTTGTGGGACTTTAAGACACACCTTTGTAATTAAACACAGAAGAAGGAAATATTCTGTGACAGAGACAATTAACATACTCAAAGTACCACTGCATCACTAGACTTCTGGCATAACTATTTGACTTGTTTAGACCACCAGTTTCCGAACCCAACAAAGAGCACACCAAAAAGATGCCGGCCAGTACCACCAACACAGTGTCCCAAAGCATACGGCAAAATAAAAAACAGGCAGTAGGGAAAATAAAAACTACTTGCAACCCAGCAATACCTCAGGAAAAAGAAACACCACGAAAAGAAAACCACTCACCAGATTGCAATGACAGTAACTTGGAAGAACTTCTGAGCCTTCCAGAAGGAGAATTCAAAATTGCTGTAATTAAAAAACTGACAGAAGTCATAAAGGAAAACAATGATAAGGGAAAAATAATCAATGATCAGAAGAATTAAATTGAGTCCCTAAAGAGGGAGGTAAAAGAAATGCAGGAGATCAAAGAATTAATGGAGGTGCTAAAGAACTCTGGGAAAAACAATGAAGCAGAATAGATAAAATGGAAGAACGCATAAGTACTCTTGAAGACACAGAAATAAAAAGAACCAAAACAGAAAAGGAAACAGAAGTACGAAGGAAAAAGACCGAAGAAAGACTCCGGGAACTATCTGACTCCATGAGGAAAGGAAATATAAGAGTTATAGGAATCCCAGAAGGAGAGGAGAGAGATGTAGGAACAGAGAAAATATTCAAGGAAATAATTGAAGAGAACGTCCCAAATGTGAAGAAGGAGCTGAAAATTGATATACAAGAAGCAAGAAGAACACCAAACTTCCATGACGAAAGGAAAACTACAGCAAGACACATAATAGTAAATCTCCCAAGAATCCAGGACAAGGAAAAAATAATGAAGCTGACAAGGGGGATGAAACAGATAACATTCAAAGGAAAACCAATCAGGCTGACATCAGACTTTTCTGAAGAAACACTACGGGCAAGGAGAGAGTGGAGGGACATAGTCAACAGACTCCAAGAAAACAGATGCCAACCAAGAATACTCTATCCCGCAAAGCTCTTCTTCCTCTATGAAGAAAGAATAAGGACCTTCCCAGACAACAGAAACTCTGGAATTTTGTTACAACTAAACCCCACTCCAAAAAATACTACAAGGAGTCCTAAAGCCAGAACCTCAGAGGGACGAATAACAAAGAAAGAAGGCCCCCCAAAAAATAGTTATTAAGAGAATAAATAAATAAAATCAAAGGAAAGACAAACACAATGGCAAATACAGATGTTAACATATCAATATTAACTGTAAATGTAAAATGGACTAAACTCTTCAATAAAAAGACACAGAGTTGCAGCCTGGATTAAGAAACAAAACCCAACCTTTTGCTGTCTCTAGGAAACACATTTACTACAAAAGATAAAAATAGACTCAAAATTAAAGGATGGAAAACAATCCTACAAGCAAATGGACCAAAAAAGAAAGCAGGAACAGCTATACTTATATCAGATAAAACAGATTTCAAACTCAAAAAGATAAAAAGAGACCCCAATGATCACTACATTATGATCAAAGGGACAATACTTCAAAAAGAAATTACACTCATTAACATATACTCACCAAACGAAGGAGCACCAAAATATATCAGACAACTATTGTCATCTTTGAAAATAGATATCAGAGAAAACACATATGTAGTATGAGACTTCAACACACCACTATCAACAATGGATAGATCAACGAGACAAAATATAAGTAAAGACATTAAAGCTGTAAATAAGGATCTAGAGCACTTGGGCTTAACGGACATCTATAGAACACTAAACCCAAAAAAATCTGAGTACACATTTTTCTCAAGCACACATGGATCATTCTCCAGGATCGATCACATACTGGGACAGAGACAAACATCAACAGATACACCAAGATTGAAATCATACCAAGCATCTTTTCTGACCATGAAGGCATCAAACTAGAAATAAACCATAAAAAGTAGGCAAGGAACTCCCCTACCTCATGGAGCTTGAAAACCACAGTACTGGAAGACCACTGGACTAACGAGGAGATCAAAGAAGAAATTAAAAAATTCTTTGAATTGAATGACAAGGAGGACACCAATTTCCTAAATGTATGGGATGCAGCAAAAGCAGTAATAAGAGGAAAATATACAGCAATAGATACTTACATCAAGAAACAAGAAATAACTCAAAGAAACAACCTAATCTCAAAGCTCAAAGATCTAGAAAAAGAACAACAAAAAAACCCCAACATCATTAGGAGAAAAGAAATAATGAAAACCAAAGCAGAAATAAATGAAATCAAAACTGAAAAAAAAAATCCAAAATATCAATGAAACCAAGAGCTGGTGGGTCAAAAAAATAAATTATATAGACAAACCCCTAGCCATGCTCACAAAGGAAAAAGGGAGAAAGCACAAATAAACAGGATCATAAATGAAAGAGGAGAAATCACAACGAACACAGCAGAAATCAAAAGAATCATCAGAAACTACTATGAACAGTTCTATTGAAACAAGTTCCACAATCTAGAGGAGATGGACAAATCCTGCAAGTCTACAATCACCAAAAGCTAGATAAAGAAGAAATAGAACACATAAACAAACCAATTACAAGCAGTGAAATTGAAATGGTAATCAAAAACCTCCCCAAAAACAAAAGCCCAGGACCTGATGGATTTACAAATGAATTCTACCAAACATTCACAGACGAATTGGTGCCCATCCTTCACAAACTCTTCCAAAAAATTGAGAAGGAAGGGATAATACGAAACACGTTCTATGAAGCCAACATTACACTAATACCAAAACCGAACAAGGACAACACAAAAAAGGAAAACTACAGGCCAATCTCCCTAAGGAACACTGATGCAAAAGTCCTCAATAAAATTTTAGCTATCAGAATCCAACAATGTATCCATAAGATAATTCACCACGACCAAGTAGGATTCATTCCAGGGACACAAGGATGGTTCAACATCTGAAAATCAATCAACGTTATCCAACACATCAACAAAAAGAAATATAAAAACCATATGTCATAAAACTTTCGACAAAGTGCATCACCCATTCATGATAAAAGCCCTTGAAATTCTTGGGATACAAGGAACATACCTCAACATCATAACGGCCATATGTGAAAAGCCAACAGCCAGTATCATTCTCAATGGTGAAAAGCTGAAAGCATTCCCATTAAGATCTGGAAAAAGACAAGGATGTCCACTATCACCACTGCTTTTCAATGTAATACTGGAAGCCCTAGTCATAGCAACAAGACAAGAGAAAGACATCCACGGAATCCAAATAGGAAAAGAAGAAATCAAACTATCACTATTTGCAGATGATATGATAATATTCGTAGAGAAACCCAAAAACTCCACAGAAAAACGAATTCAACTAATCAATCAGTTCAGTCAAGTGGCAGGATACAAAATCAACTCACAAAAATCAGTAGCCTTCCTATACACAAACAATAAATCTGAAGAAGAAGAAATAAAAAAAAAAATCCCTTTTATTATCAAAACAAAAAAAAATCAAATACTTGGAAATAAATCTAACAAAAGAGGTAAAGGACCTATACAAAGAAAACTATAAAACACTGTTAAAAGAAATAGAAGAAGACACAAAGAAATGGAAAGACATCCCCTGCTCATGGATTGGAAGAATAAACATTATTAAAATGGCCATCCTACCAAAAGCAATATACAGATTCAATGCTATTCCAATAAAAATTTCAATGTCATTCTTCAAAGAAATAGAACAATTATTGATGAAATCCATATGGAATCACCAAAAACCTTGAATGGCTAAAGCTCTCCTGATAAAAAAAAAAGAAGGGAATGGAGGCATCACACTCCCAGACTTCAAACTGTACTACAAAGCCATAATCATCAAAACTGCTTGGTATTGGAACAAGAACAGACACACAGATCAATGGAATCAAATAGAAAATCCAGAAATATACCAACAGATTTATGGTCACTGATCTTTTATAAAGGAGCAAGGAATATGCATTGGAGTAAAGAAAGTTTGTTCAATAAATGGTGCTGGGAAAACTGGGTTGCTACATGCAAAAGAATGAAGCTTGACTACTACCTCACACCATACACAAAAATCAACTCAAAATGGATTAAAGAACTAGACCTAAGGCCTGAAACCATAAAATACATAGAAGGAAATATAGGCAAAACACTACATGATAGGCACATCAAAGACATCTTTACAGACACATCACCCAAAGCAGTGATAGTGAAGGAAATGATAAACAGCTGGGATTACAACAAATTGAAGCACTTCTGCACAGCAAAAGAGACCATAAGCAAAACAAAGAGAAAGTCCACCAACTGGGAGAACATTTTTGCTCACAACACTAATGATAAAGGACTGATCACAAAAATCTACAAAGAGCTGGTAAGTCACAACAAAAACAAAGAAAATAACCAAGTCAAAAAATGGGCAGAAGAGCTAAAAAGAAACTTCTCTGAAGAGGAAATGCAAATGGCCAACAAGCATACGAAAAAATGTTCAACATCACTTGTAATCAGGGAAATGCAAATCAAAACTACAATAAGATACCATCTTACACCAGGGAGAATGGCACATATTAAAAAAACTAGCAACAACAAATGTTGGCGAGGTTGTGGAGAAAAAGGAACACTCCTGCACTGTTGGTCGGAGTGCAAACTGGTCCAACCACTATGGAGAGCTGTGTGGAGATTTCTTGACCTACTAAACATAGAGCTTCCATATGATCCAGCAATTCCACTCCTAGGTATTTACCCAAAGGACACAGAAACATCAATTCCAAAGAGCTCCTGCACCCCTATGTTTATAGCAGCACTGTTTACAATAGCTAAACTTTGGAAACAACCCAAATGCCCCAAAATAGATGACTGGATCAAGAAGATGTGGTACTCATACACAGTGGAATATTACTCAGCAATCAAAAAAGATAAACACATGCAATTTGCAGCAACATGGATGGAGCTGGAAGGGATCATGCTCAGCAAAATAATCCAGAAAGAAAAAGAAAAATACCGGATGGTCTCACTCATAGCAGGAATCTAGAAAACTTAAATAAGAGACCAGGAAAAAGAATAACGATAAGAAAGTAAAAATCAAAATCAACAAACAACTATCAACAAACCAGAGACACTCTATGGGGGTGGGGGTGGGGAATGGAGGGCTTGGGGTCAAAATAAGGGGGTTCCAATTGTATGGGGAATATAAAAAAAAATTAAATTAAAAAATAAATAAAAAGAATGTTCATAATGGCAGTGCTAACACTAAAATCAGGACTGGAAGGGAAATGTAGAGAATAGAGAAATTATTAAGTGAGTAGCAGCTAAATGGACTATAATTAAACATGGTTACATAGACTATAGTAAATGTATATGTTATGAAATTATGCAGTAAGCACTATAGTAGATCTATAGGTACTAGTTTTCTTAAGATAATTTTGCATGTTCTTTTGTTATACAGGTAATTTCATATGCCTTGACATGATTGGATCTTTACGATAGCATATAAAAAAGCTAGCTGAAGAACATTATACACCATCTAATGTAGCATTGCAGATACAAAGAATGAATAAAAATATACAAATAAATAAATACAAAATAAATAAAAAGTGAAGAAGAAGAAAAAAAAAAAAACCTTGACATAAGAGTTCTACTTTAGACTGGTATGGGAGAACAGGTTCTTAAAAAAAAAAAAAACACACACACTAAAGAAAATATATGAAACAATAGTTTTTAAGAAAGAATCAAAGTCTAGAACAGAAGGTGCAGCACAGCTCAAATTTCTCTCTGATTCAATAATAGTCCAGAGATATATCTGGAAGTCCAGACACACCAAGATTGGTTAGAGTTTGTGGAGAGAGAGAGAGACACAGAGAGAGACTCTACGAGGCATTCCCTCAGCCTTCAATTGAGTATTAAACATTACATGTCTATGAGGAAAGTATTCAAGGTTGGAGAAGTAAACATCTGAAAGAATTAGCAGGAGCCATCAATAGAATTTCCTATGGGTCCACAATAGTTCTTGTTTTTACCAAAGTGGAAATCCTCACAAATCAAGGAGAATCAGGTAGAATGCTCAGAATAAATTTAGGTTTGTAGTAGTGGGAATTTTGTTTTCCAGTAAACATAGACTTTAACTTTCCCCCCAAAATCCCAAAACAAAGCAAACGGATCAATAATGACCCAAAATTGCTTAGATTTGATAACTAAATTCACAAATATAAGGATCTCTACAAACCTCAAATATTATAAACAAAGTAAATAAACCAAAGCAGTTATTATCAAATGACCCCTACCTCCTGGTAATTAAAATCTTTTACAGTCCTTTCCCATATTTTACCAGGATTGGTCTACATGATTTTTTTAAATAATATCATGTTGATTGGCCATTGATTTAAAATATACACATTTCTATGCATGTATAAGCCTCACCTCACTACCACCAAAGTCCTAGTACCAATCCCATCAACTGATTGACCCCCCCACTCCCACTTTCCCCTATTTTCAGTCCCCTTTTACTCCAGTAACTATCATGTTTTTCATAGCATAAATGAATTTTTGTTATGATGTTAGTTCATTTGCTTTGCGTATTTACACTCCACAGATGGGTGAAATCATCTGGTAATTGTCTTTCATCTTCTGCCCTTTTTCACTTAGCATAATCACTACACATTGTATCCACATTTTTACAAAAGGCAATATTTCATCTTTTTTAAAAAGATTTAATTTATGCATATAAGAACTGGGATAAAGGCCAGAGGTGTGTGTGTGAGGGGGCAGTGAAAGGATTCACCAGACACAGAGAAGGAAACAGAACAGGCAGATCAACTGAAATACACTGCTAAGCGGAGCTGTGGGTGAGTCAGGAGAGGTCTGCTGTGCCATGTGGGTCACCTTCCTGGCCAGGGACCAAACTCATGCTCCAGTGGCTGTGGATAGATTCATAAGTTGTGTTTTAACCCCTTGCGCCACCAGGGAGGCCCAATAGTTCATCTTTTTAATAGCTAACTAGTAGTCCATTTAGTATATATTCACCACAACTTCTTTATCTAGTGTATAACAAAATGAACAGCAGAAATGATCATATATCACTTCCAAGATCAGGTAATAGAAGATAATAGAAGTCATTGGGCTCTAACCTCCCTTTCCCTCCCACCCTTCTCTCTCTTTCTGTTACGTGTATGTGTGTGTGTGTGTTGTGCATGCATGCTTATGGGTATGTGTTTCATCACTTGCTCTGGGGTAAATCATTCACCTTGTCTGAAGGACACCAGGTCACTAAGTGGAGAGGTCCATAGAGTGAGGACAGAGGTCTCCAGTTAACAGATATGTGAATGGATCTTCTGTGATCAGATTCTCTATCAGCCAAGCTTTCAAATGACTGCAGTCCTAGTCAACAACTTGACTCCAACCTCATGAGAGACTGTAAGTTAGAACTACATTTGAGCAGCTACTCTGCTTTCAAATCCCTGACCTGAGAGATAATACACTCTTGTTTTAAGCCGCTATGTTTTGGGGTAATTTTATACACAGTAATAGATAATAAATTAACTAAAGCCCTGTCATAAGAAGCATAGTTTCTTTGTGAATTGAAACTACTCACTTGCCACTATAGTCCCAGAAATGTGTGCTTTCTCTGGAATTCAACTAATAGTTTTTGTTTGAATACAACAATTTTACTTTTGATACAAGACTTTCTTCCAGGTTAATTACATTAAATATTTAAAAACATAGAATAGTCTGTCTTGGCCCACAAATTAATCCCTATCTCATCTGACATAAGACAATGCTTTTATTTCCAAAACAATGTCCATCATGGCATTGCCTTTCCTTGAAATTTAAATAATAGACAATAGACATTTACTCCATTATAGGGGATTATCAATTTCCATGTGATTTTTGCCTGCACGTATGTCATTTTCTCTTGTTTTACTTGCCTATGTAAGAGCAGGAATCAATAATAGGAAGAAACAAAGGTGGAAATTGAAAGCATTATGACCTTATGGGACTACTGCTTGTTTTTGTCTTACATTTCTTTCTATCTTTCTCTTAGGTATAGATGCCTTGGCTCTAGATGTAGGGGAATTTTGGACATAACAATAGTGATTGGCAAAAGAATGTAAAATGTTTTGTATATCTTAATAACATTTGAAAAAGAAAGGGAAAGTATCTATTTCTGTGAAGATCTCTACTTGAGCTGTTGAAGGGGAGGATAAAAAAGGAAATTGCCTTGAGCAGTGCTATTTTCTAAGAATGTTCCCCCAAATCTTCAAAACCTAAAAAAGAATTTAACTAATGTATCTACCTCAATCTTAGTGACAAATGGAAATTTACACTTTTCAAACTTTCTTACCTTCCAGCTTATGGGAGGTAGCTATCTTTGTATATGCTTTATTTCTTTAAAACATATTATGTATGTGTTCATATATTTATAAACAACCTAGAGATAATCCTAATAGAGGTAGTCCTTCTGCCCCTATTGTTCTTGAGTTTGGCCAAATGTCTTATCCTTGGATGGAATGAGAAGAGAAGAAAGGCAATTTGATTAGGGAAAAAATGCAGTCTTCCTCCATGTCACAACCATCAAAATTATAAAATTAATCCTGAAGCCTGCTTGGTGAGATGCACAACAATCTACAAATTCTTGGCCAACCAACGAACCAGGAACCAATTCTCTTTGCTGAGAAATAGATGACAAGTATCTATTTGAGTGGGAAGTATTAAAAATTTGTAACATCAAAGTCTTTTCAGGTAGTCAACTAGTTTGAATATTAACCCCTACAACTAGATCAACAATACTCTGATTCAAATATCTTTTGGTGTGACCACAGTAACTCTGTAAAATATGTACCATTGGCCAGTGACCTACTTCAGAATAATCAAATAGGGATTTCTTGATGATAAGTGAGAGGGAGAGAAGTTAAGGTTATGAATTAGTAATTAAAAAAATTCTTAAATGATTATATTTGATCCAAAAAGCACATGCCTAGGCTGACACTTCCACTCCTCTTAATCTTATCTAAGAGCTTTCATATAAGTTGAGGTAAAAGAGAGTACGTTGTTCAAGGACCCTTTATCACATTAGCCAGAGTCCGGAAGTGTTTTGAACTCTGTTCTTTACCTTATGGATTTTACACACAATTGTTTTATTGATCCATATCTTATCTTCATAAGTATAAATATAATATACCTCATACATAGGGCTTGTTTTATGCCACTAAAATTGTAACTTTCCTATAATGTCAATTTAGTATTCTGAAAAAAAAATTGTTGATTTTGATTATTCAAAAGGCTACTTTTAAAACAGATGTATCATTTATATTCTCTGAAAATAAATTCATTTTTGTTTCATAAAACAGTCTTTTATTATTTCTCCACAGTCTTATTCAGATCCTTTCTAGCTTCCCCTAAGTAGCCAGGAAAGTAACTTCAAAGTTGGCAGTGAAGAGATTTAACCTTAGATTGGGCCAAGTCAGCTCCAATAAACTCCACGCATAAATCAATATAAAACTAAAATATTTTTAG
Organism: Talpa europaea; assembly: GCF_964194135.1. Taxonomy (NCBI): domain Eukaryota; kingdom Metazoa; phylum Chordata; class Mammalia; order Eulipotyphla; family Talpidae; genus Talpa; species Talpa europaea. The sequence continues at coordinate 101,138,063 of NC_140068.1, read as the reverse complement.
AGAAATTTGGCTATAATTAAAAAAATGACTTCCTATCCAACTGTCCTCCAGCCCACAGAAGAAAAGAATTGCTTGCTTATCTGTCAATAATGTAATGGGAAATTACAACTTGGGAATAATTTGGACAGCAAGAGGAAGTCTTAACTGGGCTACAAAGAGCAAATGGGATTTACCAATTTTTGTACTGCACCTTAAACAGAACTTCTGGATCACCATATTCATTATCAAAAGAATGCAGCAGTTCTCCTAGTCATACCTCTAAACTATACTTGAAAAATATCATTATTTTTTCAGCATATATCTTTATGCATATGCAGTTATCAGAAACTACTTACATGTATTTGAAAGCAACAATCTAAGTTGCATATCAGTGTTACTCCCATAAACTTATAAAATAATCTTACACCATAGTACACTACTAATAAAGCATTAGGATTAATTTATGGGCAAATTATACTATTCTTCGCCATTTTAGAATAGGGACCTTTGCCTTTGCATCCGGCACCACTGAGACTGCTTGGAAACGGGAAAGGGCTGCGTCCACAACCAGAGGTGAGCTGAAAAAAGCCCACACTACAGGCCTGGTCCTGCAGCCTCCAGTTGGAGCCCAGTGTGGGATCCAGCTGACTCCAGGGCAGACAAAGGGCATAGGAAAGTGAGCTCCTGACTCGCCATTTTAGAAACGGGACCTTTGCCTTTGCATCCAGCACCACTGAGACTGCTTGGAAACAGGAAAAGGCTGCCCCCACAGGCAGAGGTGACCTGAGAAGCCCCCACACTTCAGGACCTGTCTGGCCACCAGTGGAGCCCAGAGGGGGATCCAGAAACTGCCCAGGCAGATCACAGGCATAGGGAAGTGCTCTTCTGACTCACCATTCTAGTATAGGATCTTTGCCTTCAGAACCCACCTAGACTGTGTGGAATTGGGAAAGGCTGCCCCCACAGCCAGATGTGAGCTGAAGGCCCACACAAACCAGGCCCCACCTGGCAGGGAGTAGAAGCCCAGATGAGGACCCAGAGATTTGGAGTCCAGCAGGTGCTCTAGCCACCCTACCTCCAGGGCAGTCTGTGGGATCTCAAGACACACCTTTGGAATTAAATATAGAAGGAGGAGATACTCTGTGACAGTGACCTTTAACATATTCATAGTATCACTGCCCTACTGGACTGCTGGCATAACAGTATTTGACCCAATTGGACCACCAGTTTCCAACATCCCAGAAAAAGCACACCAAAAAATGCCAGCCAGTACCAGTGACCAGTGTCCAAATGCATAGGACAAATTAGAAAACAAGCTGCAGGGAGAAGAAAAACTACAAGCAACCAAGTCCTCAGGGAAAAGACATACCACAAAAAGAAAATCACCCACCAGAATGTAACAACAGTGACTTGGAAGAACTTATGAGCCTTCCAGAAAGAGAAATTAAAATTGCCATGATTAAAAAAAACTGAAAGAAGTCAAAAATGATATGGGAAAGATAATCAACAATCAGAAGAATGAAATTGAGCCCCTAAAGAGGGAAGAAAAGGAAATGCAGGAGATCAAGGATTAATGGAAGAGCTTGTAGCCAGAACCAACAGAGGGATGAATAAGAACTCCAGGAAAAGCAGGGAAAGCAGAATAGATGAAATGGAAGAATGAATAAGTACTCTTGAAGACACAGAAATAAAAAGAACCAAAACAAAAAAGGAAAGTGAGGTACAAAGGAAAAAGAATGAGAAAGACTTCAAGAACTATCTGACTCCATGAGGAAAAAAAAATATAAGAGTTATAGGAATCCCAAAGGAGAGGAGAGAGACATGGGAACCAAGAAAATATTCAAGGAAATAATTGAACAGAACTTCCCAAACATGAAGAAGAAACTTAAAATAGACATGCAAGAAGCAAGAAGAACACCAAATTTCCATGATGAAAGGAAAAATATAGCAAGACACATAATAGTAAAGCTCCCAAGAATTCAAGACAAGGAAAAAATAATGAAGCTGACAAGAGGGAAGAAACAGACAACATTCAAATTAAAACCAATCAGGCTGGGCCTCCCCGGTGGCGCAGCGGTTGAGCGCTGGGTTGCGAAGCTGCCCGCGGCCTCTGCGGCGCCGGTTCGATCCCCGGCTGCTCCCCGGCCACCGGAGGAGGGTCCCACATGGTGCGCAGACCTCTCCTGCCGCCCGCTGCTCCCCTCAGCAGTGTACTTCGGTCCTTCTGCCTGCTCTGCTCCCCGCTCTGGCTCTGGTGAATTCTCTCACCCTCCCGCGCTTCTGACTGTACCCAGTGCATGTATAAACAAAACAAACAAACAGACCAGCAAACAAATAAATAAAGCATGCCTCTATACAAAAAAAAAAAAAAAACCAATCAGGCTGACATCAGACTTCTCCCACGAAACACAACAGGAAAGGAGAGAGTAGAGGGATATAGTCAACAGACTCCAAGATAACAAATGTGAACCAAGAATACTCTATCCCAAAATAAAAATGCATACACTGTGAAAAAATGAAAAATGATGTAAGAATTATATAAAATAAAATAAAATATTAAAAAATAAATAAAATAAAATAAAATAAAATATGCTATCTTCAGATTTTACTTTCATATTAACACAAAGATTTTCAATTTTAGATTTATGTTTGTTTCACATATGTAGCACTCTTCAAGTAAATAAATGATTAAAGCAAAATATTTTTACCTAAAAATATTGTAAACTTAGTCATTTTTTTTCTCTTAAAGTGACAGAAGTCCAATTTAAAGGAATATATATTCCATACTTAATATACCCAAGAGTACAAACTATATTTCAAGAAGAAAATGTGATTTTCTACAAATAAACCCAGATATAGAGATGATTGTCTTGGTGAATAAAATTTAAAGGGACAGTGAGGTAATTCTGCACATGGGATAATGGGATATGAAACATAGAACTGACATCAGAAACTCTAGGTCTATATGAAATCACTGGTAGCATTTGCCACTATCAATGCCATAGGCTACTTCCCGCATCGCCCCACCTGCAAAAAAAAAAAAAAAGCTTAGGAAAAGAAGTCTTGTATTTAGTAAAGATAATTTGCAATATATTAAAAATCAACAGAAATTAAATAAATAAAATCAGTATAGATGTTTCTTTTCAAAGTGATAGACAATATAATTTATGCAAAATAAAAATATATTTAATGTCCACTGTGACAGAAAAGAATTGTGAAAGTTAACTACTTTCTAAATATAACTAGACATCAGGATCATGTTTCCATCTCTTTGCTCTACTCTCCTCAGACTGATTTCAAATCAAGTTAGGTCTATCTTTAAGGTGGTCCTCAGTAGTACCAGGCTCTTAGAAGATTTAAGCCCACTAAAAGATATAGAGCTTTCCATCTTGGTAGCTCTCTCATAATTCCAGAGGGGCCCTCTGCAAATGGATGAACTTGGATACTATGCTTAATTCTAAAACTATTATTGTAGTCTGAAGCTTTGATACATTGTAGTGCCAGGAAGGCACAGAGCTGTTTTCTTTAGATTTGAGCAGAACAGACAGATAAGGGGAGTCCTGGAGCCCTTGGTGGCTTTTTTATTGAGCTTTTTACATGTAGTGCAGCAACCAGGTACCTGGCAGGCATGGTTACCTGGGGTGGGGAGGCCTGCCGGCCCCCAGCAAATCTTCATTCTTTACTGGGCTTTCTGGTGCTCTCTCTCCTTTTCTCTCTTAATTCTCTCTCCTGCCTCTCTTCTCTTGGCAAATATATTAATACTGCAGCCATGGCCCACAGAAGTAAACAATACAACTAAATACAACAATGCAACAAAATGTAGGTACCCACCATCAGGTATGCAATGCTAATAGAGGGAGGGCAGAAAAGCCTGACAATCATTTACCCTACACACAACATGTTCCTATATAATTATTTTGCAAGTGTCAATATTATAAACAAGTGAATTGGTTTAGTAGGTGTATAAATCTAGAGTGAGAGCTTAGAAAAGTAATGAATGAAGTTGGGGTTATCTTAATGAATCACTAATACTTAAATGGAAGCTTGGAATATTCACGATCGTCAATAATAATAATTCTTGAGGACTTTCTTGGTGGAATAGGAGGACTTTCTAAGTCTCAGTGCTATCATGGATGGCAAGGGCCTGAGTTCCATTCCCAACCAGGGAGCAAACCCACTATAGTGCAACCATCCCAAGCCAGATAGGTTCATCATCGGTTCAAGTAGATGTGTTGGTGTTTTCATGTTCTCCACCCTATGCTGCCGCACTCTGCCACACTCCACCATACTCCTCCGTACTCCACACCATGCCACTCCACACCATGCCATCATCCGCCCATTGGCCAAGTGCACATGTGTGCTGGGAGGGCGGAAAAGCCTGATGATTTTCCCTTTTACTTACTCTACATACATGAACTGGGTTGGACTTAATAACTTACTGCATCCCTAGTCCTGGACTTGGAACCTCACTTAAAATTCATATATAAAAACAATTAAGACTTTTTAGAAAAAGTTTTATAAAGAAAATTGGAAGTGGATGATGTATATGCAAATACAAAAATTCATCTAAAAATATATATGTAGGAAATAACAATTATGAATTGCTGGAGAATTTTTGCTGTAATCTTCTTTCACATAGGTCATGATACGTAATATAAACTTTATTTCTTTGATAAAACCATTATTCTTTGAACCAAGCTGTTTCCACTTCTTGTTTTTATTTTTATTTTATTAATTTTATCTTACTTTATTGTTTTGCTTGTAGAAGAACTAGGGTGTAGGTCAGAGGTGTGGGAAGTGAGAGGATTCATCAGAGACAGAGTAGGGAGCAGAACAGGTGGATTTACTGAAATACATTGTTGAGGTAAACAGTGGGAGAGACAGGAGAGGTCTGCTGTGTCATATGTGGATTAGCGCCCTGTCCTGGGATCTAACTCATAGTGGTGATAATGCTGAGATTTAACCCCTGGGCCACCAGGGATGACCCTCCTCTTCTTTTTTAATGTGCTTTTACCAGGAAGTTTCTATATTATTTTGCCACAGATGTGTTCTACTACTTAACTCCTTTGTATTTTCCTTTTCCCTAGAAATATATTTTAAAAAAAATCTCCTTTGAAATGTCTAGTTTAAAAGTTTCTTTTAACAGGCTCCTGACTATTCCAGAATCAATTCTCTTCCAACATTTTAGGAACATATACTAATTATTATTATGTATGTCTCTTGCATAGAGAATATGCTGTTTATAAAACCTTGCTTTATACAACTTATTGCTTTAGTAAATAATTAAGCAGAGTTTAATAGAAGAACAATGTAAGATGTATCAAATAATTTCATTTTCTAACTGGACTTTATTTTTTTTTATTTTAATAGTTGTTCCCTCCAGCTTAAGCTTACTTTCCCAAATAACAGAATAATACAATATAAATTTGCAAAGTGATACACAGAATATTACACATGTATTCATTATGTTTTAACTCACTGAAAATATTTGAATATTCTTTGTCATTAACAGTTAAGACAAATTCCTTTATCATATAACTCCATTATCTATGTAGCTCTATATTATGTTTTGGCTCCATCTATACAACTTGGTAGTTTGTCCTCAATCTCCATAGTGATCTTGTTTTGGAAATTATTGTTCTTTTCTTAAACATTCAATAGATTTTCATTTGTTGATAATTTATGAATATTTATATATTTGCATTTAGTGACTATTTTATTTAAAAATCCTTGTCCTCAAGATTCAGATCAACATGGCGGTGAGGAAATGCCATAAGTCCTCCATAAAAAAAAAAGTTAATAGGGAGGAAAAGCAGCAGGTCCCTGCGAAAACCAGGACACGGAGAATAAACGGGCAACTCTGGCAAATTGCCTGAAAAGGAAAGTTGCCATAAAAGAGGACCAAAAGAGAGGAAAGCTCAGAACCCTGAACACCCCCCCACCAATAAAGCTGGTACACTCAGACCAACAGAAAGAAAAAACAACAACAACAATAATGAGAACAAACTACAGATCAAGCTGGGCTGTGAGTGGAAAGGAACTATTGCAGGCACCGCATCCCACCAACAGGAACTGTGGAGAACCATGCTGGAATTGCCATGGAGGTGAGTAAATGGTTACAGGCACCATTAGAGGAAGATAAGGAATCCACAGAGAGACCTACAAATAGCCCAAGGCCAGCTGGTGGTACTTGTGTGGAATAGTGCATGTATGTTCCAAAAGTATATGCAGATCACTGCTGCCCAGGTCCCTGCACCTGAGACCTAGGTTCATGGGGAGACACATGAGAACTGTCATTGAGGCGAATGACCTTCACTGAGTAATCAAAAACCAGGTCCCCTGGCATGGAAGCAGGGTGCAAAAGGAGCCATTTCTGCAGACACTGAACAGATCCTCAGCCTGGATCTGAGGGCTTTGGAACTGAGACCTGGGCATGAATTTCGGGGCATGGGATCCCCACAACGTGTGGCACAGGGGAGGCACAGCAACACATGTTATTGAACCATTCCATGCCACCCCCCACTCAGTTCCCCAGAGACCCACAGGGGAAAAAGCACAGCTCTGGAAGGATACTAGGAAAAATCTCTGGTGCCACCTAGTGATCACAACAAAATCACCAACTTCCTAATAGTTGGAAGCCAGGGATCCCAAAATCACCCTCAGGCTCTGAGAGGGGGTGGGCCACACAAAAGGGGGTAAGAAGGGAAACAAGGTGTGGAGGAAGACCCCAATCTGGAACTGAGAGCTAGGCACAAGTTTCGGGGCATGGGACACACCATAACAGTGGGCACCGCACAGGGTGATAGCCCTCATTTTGGATCTGAGACACTGAGAGAGAACTAGAGCTCAGAATTCAGGGGACAGGAGCCATAGAGCAGCAGGCACAGCACCGGGTGAACACGGGGCAGACCCAGCACCCAGCTTGAGTAATAGTCCCTGTGTCAAGGTGCTACACTCCCCATCCTCTGTTTCTCAGGGATCTACAGGGGAAAAGCACAGGTCAGCAAGTACAGGTCTCTATCGCCACCTAGTGACCAGAGCAAAAATCACCAACTAACTGATTCCCTGCTGGCACTGAGTAAATACAGAGGGAGGTTGCTGTAAGAAATAGTGCCCAGCAACACAGCCACAGCATCAACGCTCTGGTGGAGTTTTGGCCTATCACTGCTGGTAGGCACATATCAAAAACTAAAACAAAACAAAACAAACAAACTACCTAAATACAATGGGACTTATACCAAGCAAGTCCCATTATATTTAAGAAATGATGAATATGTCAGTTAACTTGATTGTGTTGATCATTTGCACATAATGTAAATACATTTACATATGTATATTTACATATATGCACCTTACATATTTATTTTTATTTGTCAATTATACCTCAATAAATCTGTTTTTTATTTTTATTTTTTTAAAGATTCATTTATTCATGCATACAAGAACTGAGGTACAGGCCACATGTGTGGGAGGGTGAGAGGATTCACCAGAGACAGAGCAGGGAACAGAACGGGCAGACTGACTGAAATACACTACTGAGGGGAGCAGCAGGCCAGACAAGAGAGGTTTGCCATACCATGTGGGATTCTCGCAGGCTGGTGGGGATTGAACTGGCTCTGCAGAGGCTGCGTACAGCTTCAAAGCACTGTGCTCAACCGCCTGCATCACCAAGGGAGGCCCCAATAAATCTGTTTTTTAAAGAACATTCCATTTACAATGGCAGAAAAAGGATAAACTGTTTAGGGACAAATTTAACCAGTGATGTGATAGATGTACACTGAAAGCAATAAAACTGGTAAAAAAAAAAAAAAAAAAAAAAAAAAAAAGATAAGTTAAAATAAATCCTATGTTAGAAGACAATATTTTATGATGTCAACACTCTCCAATGCAATCTACAGAATTAGTACAATCTCTATCAAAACTCCAATGGTACGTTTTTAAAATTCACATGGAAATTCACATGGAATCTTACAGGGCTCTGAAAAATAATAGAGCAGAAAACTTCCTGACTTGAAATGCAATCACAAATCTACAATAATCAATGTGATTCTGTCATAAAGACAGACATATCAACAGATGGAATAGAAAATAAACTCTCATAAATAAAGTCTCATGAATAACCAAATGGTAGCCTGTCATTTGACTGATGCAAGGAAATTTTGTGGAACCTCAGTAGAGCTCCTGAGACACTCCACAAAGTTTCTCCCTTTCCTCCTGGGAAGGCATTAGATGAATTTGTTCTATTTGGCTTTTACCTAATGAAGTAAAACTAGAAGGGAAGCATTGTCACTTGGGAAAACAGGTAATAACACCTTGACCTGATATGGATGTAAATTGTCAATGATGATTGTCACCTTGTAATATTGTATAATTCAATTGTTTCACATCTACAGAAATTGTTTCTGGAAATATAGGGAGAAAAGGTCTCAACAGATTCCTATTGATGGAACTGTTGAGAGAAAAAACTTTCCTACAAAGGACTGAATAGACCTGGAAATACACCTGACATTTACTACGGTTTCTTTGACATAATACTGGTAATTTTTTTATGCATTTCTGTCCTGAAGCCACAAAGTTTTTTGTTTTGTTTTGTTTTGTTTTCAGTAACCAGGATCTGCAGCAAGGTTGCAATTTTTTTTCCAGTAAAGCTAACTTGTCACATTTTCTCTCCCCTTGATACCAACATGGCATACAAATAGTGGTAGTAATTTTTGCTACTTATCTTAGAGTCTGTTTTTGCATAACTTCCATAGGGATTTTGTCTGTTTTAACAAAAAAATTGGACGTGAGTTTGATTGTGTGGCTTTGTGTGGAGTTCTTCCAAGAAGTTGAAAAAGAGCTGAACCAAGAAGAGGAGAACCTGTTTGCCTTGTTTGTAGGGTTCCAGAGACCTCCAAAGAAGGTGAGGATGCTTGCCTCCATTGGCAGGACTGGACAACCCCGGCCAACGAAAATGCCCTGGTACCCTCAAGAAGAGGAAAGCCCAGGTGGAGTCTGATGAGACCAACTTTATACCTGAAGCCTACATCGACTGGATGCCACCGGTTCGCTCTGATCCTGTGTGGAGTATTTCAACAAAGCCAGCTAAAAATTGCTGTTAGTTATTTTCTGCCCTGTGATTTTATGCAAAAATAGGAAAAATGGTTTAAAAGTAGATTTAGTTTGCAAACTTTTGCTATGCTGTTAAAAGTTTGGGATCAAGGTTGAGAAAATGTGTGTTTTACATCAGTTGAACCATTTTAAGATTTTTTTTTTCCCTGTGATTTTTTTTTTTTTTTTTTTTTTTTTTTTTTTGGCTTGAACTGATGAACTTTTTTCCTGGAGTAGAGAACTTTTGCTTTCCACAATGGACAAATACCTGGACAGACTGGTTTTCTTTCACACTGGAACCTAAAAAAATGTTCATCTAGGACTGCATCCCAACCTCCATATATTAGATCTTCATCACCATGGAAATGGTGGCAAAAAGTGAAAGGGGGGAATTGTTAGGGAGAAAAGGATGTCCCAAAGCAAATTCCATATGGGCTTTGTGGACTCCAACCCCACCCCAGGTCAAAGCCAAAGACACTGGGAACTCCAAATCCCATCACCACCAAAGGGAAGGTGGCTGGGACCTGAGGGTGGGGTTAAGCAGCCAGGTGGATACAAAAGGCAGACACGTGGGCTTTGGGGATCCCCCATTTTGGCTCTCCACCAGCTCGCAGCGTCCGGCCAGCTCGGAGAGTGACTTTGGGTTTCCAAGTCTTCGGATCGGGTAGGACGCATTAAAGACTTTATTTCCCTATTTTCTCCCTGAGTTGTACATTTTCCTTATTTCCTTTTCTCTTGTAAATAAACCTTTTATTAACCCTTTTGTGTGTGTCTGTAGTAGAGTATTCATAAGTCCCTTTAAAGCACGCGGGTGAGGACCCACAGCCAGGAACCCGTTTAATATCGGGGTTGCTCTATAACAGAATCGCCAAGGAAGTGAGCAAACAGCTCCAGGCACCATTAGAGAAAAATAAAGACTCCCAGGAGACCTGCACACAGCCCCAGGCCAGTCGGTAAGCTTGTGCAGAGGAGCTGCGTGCTTGAAAAGCATAAACGGATCGCAACTGCCTGGGTCCATGCGCCTGGGACCAAGGCTTGCGGGGAGATGGCTCGGGAGCCCTCATTGAGGTGACTGTCCCTCACTGAGTAATCAGAAACCAGGCGCCCGGACAAGGGAGCAGGCTGCAAAAGGCGCCATTTCTGGGCTACAGCCCCCGTCCTGAACCTGAGGGCTTTGGGAACTGAGACCAGGGGCACGAAATTCGGGGAATGGGATCCCCACGATGGTGGGGCACAGAGCAGACACAGCACCCCCACGCCGTAGAGGCTCTTCGCGCCACTCCCACTCTGTTCCCCTGGACCCACGGGGTAAAAAAAAACAGTTCCCGAAGGACACTAGGAAAGATCTCTCACACCACCTAGTGACCAGAAAAAAATCAGCAACACCCTATAGTTGGAAACCAGGGATCCCAAAAACACCCTCAAGCTCTGAGAGAGGGTGGGCCACCTAAATGGGGGTAAGGGAGGAAATAAGGCATGGAGCAAGACCCCATCCTGGAGCTGAGAGCTAGGCACAGTATCCGGGGCATGGGATGTGCCATAGCAGCGGGCACTGCACAGGGTGACAGCCAGCATTTTGGATCTGATAGCCCTGAAACTGAGACCTAGAGTGCAGACTTCAGGGCATGGGATCCATACAGCTATAGGCACAACACTGGGTGAACACGGGGCAGACACAGCACTTGGCTTGAATAAGAGCCCCTGTGTTGAGGTGCTCCCCTCTGCCCCCACTTTGCTACTCAGAGAACCACTGGGAAAAAGCACAGGTCAACAAGTATGGGTCTGTGATGCCACCTCGTGACCAGAACTAAATCACCGACTAGCTGATTCCCTGTTGGAACTGAGTAAATACAGAGGGAGAGAACTGTAAGGGACAGAGCCCAGCAACACAGCATCAACACCCTGGTGGAGTTTTGACCTACCAGTGCTTGTCTCAGTCTGATAAACAGTTTCCAACACTGCTAAAGGAGCACTCCAAAGAGATGCCTAAAGCCAAAATCAACAGAGGAATGAACAAGGAAAACAGAATAAAGCAAGGAATAAAATCACAAAAAAAGACAAACAAAATGGCAAACACAGATGCCAACATATCAATATTAACTCTAAATGTAAATGGATTAAACTCATCAATAAAAAGATACAGAGTAGCAGGCTGGATTAGAAAACAAAATCCAACTTTCTGCTGTCTCCAGGAAACATATTTAACCACAAAAGATAAACATAGACTGAAAGTAAAAAGTTAGAAAATAATCCTACAAGCAAATGGACCAAAAAAGAGGGCAGGAACAGCCATACTTATATAAGATGAAATAGACTTCAAATTAAAACAAGTAAAAAGAGACATAGATGTACACTACATTATGATCAAGGGAACAATACATCAGGAAGATATAACACTATTCAACATATACTCACCAAATGAAGGGGCACCAAAATATATTAGACAATTATTATCAGCTCTGAAAACAGATATTAAAGAAAATACATATGTCGTGGGAGATTTCAACACCCCACTCTCACCAATGGACAGATCAATGAGACAAAAAATAAACAAAGACACTAGAGCCCTAAATAAAGACATAGAACTCATGGACTTAACAGACATCTATAGGACACTGCACCCAAAAAAATCTGAGTACACATTTTTCTCAAGTGTGCATGGATCATTCTCCAGAATCAATCACGTACTGGGCCACAAGGCAAATATCGATACATGAAATTGAAAATCATTCCAACTATCTTCTCCGATCATAAAGGCATCATAAATAAATCATGAAAAAAAAAAAAAACAAGGAACCCTCCCACTTCATGGAGATTGAAATCCACACTACTGGAAGACCACTGGACTAATGAGGAGATCAAAGAAGAAATTAAAAAATACTTTGAGTTGAACAATAAGGTGGACAACACTTTTCAGAATGTATGGGATGCAGCAAAAGCAGTAATAAGAGGAAAATATATAGCAATACAGGCTCACATCAACAAACAAGAAGGAACTCAAAGAAACAACCTAATCTTACATCTCAAAGAACTAGAAATAGAACAACAAAAAAAAACCTAAAGCCAGAAGAAGGAAGGAAATAATAAAAATCAAAGCAGCAATAAATGAATTAGAAATTAAAAAAAAAAAATCCAAAAGATCACTGAAATGAAAAGTTGGTTCTTTGAAAAAATAAACAAAACAGACAAACCTCTAGCAAGGCTCACAAAGAAAAAACGGGAGAAAACATATATAAATAGGATTATAAATGAAAGAGGAGAAATCACAACAGATTCAGTAGAAATCAAGAATAATCAGAAATTACTATGAACACTTATACACAAACAAATTCAACAACCTAGAAGAGATGGACAAACTCCTAGAACAATATAATCATCCAAAGATGGACAAAGAAGAAATAGAACAACTAAGCAGACCAATTACGAGCAGCAAAATTGAAGCAGTAATCAAAGCACTCCTCCCCAAAAAAAGCCCAGGCCCAGACAGCTTCATGAATGAATTTTACCAAAAGTTCAGCAGTGAATTATTGCCTATCCTACACAAACTCCTTCAAAAAATTGAAAAAGAAGGAATGCTACCAAATATGTTCTATGAAGCCAACATTACACTAATACCAAAACCCAACAAAGACAGCACAAAAAAAGAAAATTACAGGCCAATCTCCCTAATGAAAACTGATGCAAAAATCCTCAACAAAATCCTTGCCAAAAGAATCCAACAATGCATCCATAAGATAATTCACCACGACCAAGAGGGTTTATTCCAGGGATACAAGGATGGATCAACATCTGAAAATCAATCAAGGTAATCCAACACATCAACAAAAAGAAATATAAAAACCATGTGATAATATCCATAGATGCTGAGAAAGCATTCGACAAAGTACAACACCCATTTATGATAAAGGCTCTTGAAATTCTCGGGATACAAGGAACATACCTCAACATGATAAAAGCCATCTATGACAAGCCCACAGCCAATATCATTCTCAATGGTGAAAAGCTGAAAGCATTCCCAATAAGATCTGGAACAAGACAAGGGTGTCCACTCTCACCACTGCTTTTCAATATAATACTGGAAGTCCTAGCCAGAGCAATAAGACAAGAGAAAGACATACAAGGAATCCAAATAGGCAAGGAAGAAGTCAAACTATCACTATCTGCAGATGATATGATAATATATATAGAAAACCCCAAAAACTCCACAGAAAAACTAATTCAACTAATCAAACAGTTTAGTAAAGTGTCAGGATACAAAATCAAAGCACAAAAATCAGTAGCCTTCCTATACACAAACAATAAATCTGAAGAAGAAGAAATCAAGAAAACCATTCCTTTTATTATTGAAACAAAAAAAATCAAATACCTGGGAATAAACCTAACAAAAGAAGTAAAGTACCTATACAAATAAGACTATAAAACACTGTTCAAATAAATAGATGTAGACACAAAGAAATGGAAAGACATCCCCTCCTCATGGATAGGAAGAATAAACATTATCAAAATGGCCATCCTACCAAAAGCAATATACGGATTCAATGCTATTCCAATAAAAATTCCAATGTCATTCTTCAAAGAAATAGAAAATTATTGATGAAATTCATATGGAACCACCAAAACCCCAAATAGCAAAAACCCTCCTGAAAAAAAAAAAAAAAGAAGGGAATGGAGGCATCACACTCCCAGATTTCAAACTATACTACAAAGCCATAATAATCAAAACTGGGCCTCCCCGGTGGCACAGCCGTTGAGCTCTGGTTTGCGAAGCTGCTGGCGGCCTCTGCAGTGCCGGTTTGATCCCCGGCTGCTCCCCAGCCACTGGAGGAGGGTCCCACATGGTGCGCAGACCTCTCCTGCCGCCCGCTGCTCCCCTCAGCAGTGTACTTCAGTCCTTCTGCCTGCTCTGCTCCCTGCTCTGGCTCTGGTGAATTCTCTCACCCTCCCGCACTTCTGACTGTACCCAGTGCATGTATAAACAAAACAAACAAACAAACAAATAAATAAATAATGCATGCCTCTTTAAAAAAAAAAAATCAAAACTGCATGGTATTGGACCGAAAACAGACACATGGACAAATGGAACTGAATAGAAAACCCAGAAACAAACCCACAGATTTATGGTAGACTAATCTTTAACAAAGGAGCAAAGAATATGCATTGGAGCAAAGAAAGTTTGTTCAATAAATGGTGCTGGGAAAACTGGGTCGCTACATGCAAAACAATGAAACTTGACTACTATCTCACACCATGCACAAAAACCAACTCAAAATGGATTAAAGAACTAGACATAAGACCTGAAACCATAAAATATATAGAAGGAAATATAGGCAAAACATTACATGACATGCACCTCAAAGACATCTTTACAGACACATCACCCAAAGCAGTGACAGTGAAGAGCTTCTGCACAGCAAAAGAGACAATAACCAAAACAAAGAGAAGCCCCACCAACTGGGAGAAAAATTTTGCACACAACACTAATGATAAAGGACTGATCACAAAAATCTACAAAGAGCTGATGAGACTCAACAAAAACAAAGAAAATAATTCAGTCAAAAAATGGGCAGAAGAGCTAAAAAGAAACTTCTCCAAAGAGGAAATGCAAATGGCCAACAGGCATATGAAAAAATGTTCAACATCACTTGTAATCAGGGAAATGCAAATCAAAACTACAATGAGATACCATCTCACACCAGTGAGAATGGCACATATTACAAAAAACTAGCAACAACAAATGTTGGTGAAGATGTGGAGAAAAAGGAACTCTCGGGCCTCCCCTGGTGACACAGCGGTTGAGCGCTGGGCTGTGAAGCTGCCCACAGCCTCTGAAGCGCTGGTTCAATCCTCAGTCTCTGGCAAGGGTCCCACATGGCACGCAGAACTCTTCTGCTGTGCCCACTGCTCCCCTCAGCTGTGCAAAATTAATTAAAAAAAAGAAAAGAAAAAGGAACTCTCCTGCACTGCTGGTGGGAGAGCAAACTGGTCCAACCACTATGGAAAGCTTTGTGGACATTCTTCAGCCTACTAAAGAGAGCTCCCATATGATTCAGCAATTCCACTCCTAGGTATTTACCCAAAGGACACAGAAACATCAATTCCAAAGAGCACCTGCACCCCTATGTTTATAGCAGCACTATTTACAATAACTTAGCTTTGGAAACAACCCAAATGCCCAAAAATAAATGACTGGATCAAGAAGATGTGGTACATATACACCATGGAATATTACTCAGCATTCAAAAAAGATAAACACATGCAATTTGCAGCAACATGGATGGAGCTGGAAGGGATCATGCTCAGCGAAATAAGCCAGAAAGAAAAAGAAAAATACCGGATGGTCTCAGTCATAGCAGGAATCTAGAAAACCTAAATAAGGGACCAGGAAAAAGAATATAAGAAAGAAAAAAATCGGGCCTCCCCAGTGGCGCAGCGGTTGAGTGCTGGGTTGCAAATCTGCCCGTGGCCTCTGTGGCACCGGTTCAATCCCCGACTGCTCCCGGGCCACCGGAGGAGAGTCCCGCATGGTGCGCAGACCTCTCCTGCCGCCCGCTGCTCCCCTCAGCAGTGTACTTCAGTCCTTCTGCCTGCTCTGCTCCCCGCTCTGGCTCTGGTGAATTCTCTCACCCTCCCTCGCTTCTGACTATACCCATTGCTTTTGTAAATAAATAAATACATCTTTAAAAAAAAAAAAGAAAAAAGAAAAATCAACAAACAACTATGAACCAGAGACACACTATGGGGGGAGGGCAGGGAAAGGAGGAATTGGGGTCAAAATAAGGGGGTTACAATTGTATGGGGAATATAGAAATAAAATTTAAAAAAGAAAGGCTTCCTGGAGGAAGTGAAAAAAAAAAAGAAAAAAAAAAAGGAATTTCCAACATAAAAATCCTTATGATACCCTTGCAAGTTTGAGGACTTATCTCTCATGTTATCAAATTAATAAACCTTGCTTATAAATGCAAATATAAAATAAATAAATAAATGGAATTTCTCTCACTTTTAGTTTCTCTAACTTTTCCTAATATCAATCTATATTTTTCATGGAAGAGATTATCTGTTTTAGTTATGCATATTATCTAGTATCTCACATGTTTGGTATAAACTCAAAATATGCTTTCTGTACTTATAACTGTTTATTGCTAATATATAAAATTAATTTGCCATTTGAATATTAACCTTATAGTATTTGACCTTGATAAATTATTATTTATTGTTCTCTAAATTTCCTTGAGTTTTTATATGTGTGTCCTAAGTATTATTTTTAGAATAATATCAAAAGGCTTATTTCTTTCAGAAAAACATTTTATGTTTTTTCTTTCCAAATTTTATATTTTTTTTCTTACTGCAATACAAGTACTTGAGTAAATTATTGATGAGAGATGCTGAGAGTGAACTCCTATTTCTGTTTTTCAATCTTAGTAAAAAATACTCAATATTTACACTTTAGTTACAAAAGAGGATTCAGGGCTTTACATAGGTGCCATTAATCAGATTGAAGAAATTTCCCTCCTTTAGTAGTTGAATGAAGTTTACTTTTTTAAAGCATGAATGGATGATGTATTAAATTAATTTTTTTATCAATTGAAATCATTATCAGGGTTTTTTTTTTCTCCTTAACTTTGTATTGTGATGAAATTCATTGATTGCTTTGAGAATATAAACTAGCATTGCATTGCTAGGATTGATCCCCATCTTATCATATACTTGTAACTCAATTTGCATTTTTTGAAGAACTTCTGTGTCTATATTTATGGGAGATATTTATGTGGAACTTTCTTTTTGTGTAATATTTTTGCCAGATTTTTTGTTAGTGTTAAGGTGACTTCTTAAAACAATTTGGGAATTATTTCTGCCATCACCATTTCCTGCAAGTTTGTGAAAGACTGATGTTATTTCTCTTTTGAATGACCAGCAGAATTCACCAGTGAAAATATTCAGTTGGACTATTTTTGTGGGTATGCTTTATATAGCAATTTCAATTTCTTTAATAGATCTAGGATTAATCATACTTTATATTCATATTGCATTACTGTGGTAAGTTCTATTTTGAGGAATTTATTTATTAAGAAGTTCCTATCAATGGATAAAAATATTATCTCATCCTTTTCATATCCATGGATTTAGAGTGATATTCCACTTTTATTTCTGACATCCCTCGATTTTGTTTGTGTGTGTTTAATGTATAAATTTTGTTGAAGTAACATTGGTTTACAACAATGTATATGATTTAAGAGGATAGATTTACAACTATTAAATGCATGATATCACTCCACGCCCACCAAGAGAGCACCAATGATCTTCCAACATAGTCCATTGGTGCTTGGTAATTTCATTTAAATTCTTGATGTATTGGGCCTCCCTGGTGGTGCAAGGGGTTAAGCACCACACTATGTAGCAATAGCAGCCTCTGCAGCATGAGTTCTATCCTCAGCTAGCCAGGGAGCAACCCACATGATGCAGCAGACCTCTCCTGTCTCACCCACTGCTCCCCTGAGCAGTGTATTTCAGAAGATCTGCCTGTTCTGTAACCCACTCTGTCTCTGGTGAATCCTCTCACCCCCTGCATCTCTGGCCTATATCCCAGCTCTTGTATGCATAAATAAATAAATCTTTAAAAATAAATAAATAAATAAATTATTGATGTATAAATGAAATGAAGATTTACATCAAATGAAGATATTTTGCTCTTTACAAAGCACCATCTTTTGCTTTAAATATTTCCTCAATTATCATTCTTATTTTGATGATTTCTGTTATTTGTAGAAATTGACAAGGTGATAACAAGACACTCAAAATAGTGCAAGTATTTCCTTTAATCTAGTGATGCTTTGTATTAACTGTGCTTCTGGACTAATATGATGCTGTAGACTGCAATTATTGTGTGGTTGTTTTTATGTCTACTACTTTTAGTTTTAAAATTTTGACTTTTTTTTTTAACTCTGTTCTCCATTTTTGTTTTGTTTTTTCAGATTACTCTGTATTTATAGCATTGGATTCTATTTTAATTTATCATTTGGCTTTTTAGCTTCAACTGTTTTCATCTTTGTTTTATCACTTTCCTTTAAAATATATAGGGCCTCCCCTGGTGGTGCAGGTGGTTGAGCACCGTACAGTGAAGCTCTCTTCAGCCTCTGCTCCGCCAATTGGATCCTGGCTGGCCGGCCTGGCTGGTGAAGGTCCCATATGGTGCGGCAGACCTCTCCTCTTAGCCCGCTGCTTCACCCAGCAGTGTATTTCGTCAGTCTGCCTGTTCTGTTCCCTGCTCTGTCTCTGGTGAATCCTCTCACCCTCCTGCGCATCTGGCCTATACCCTGGCCTATACCCAGGGTATAAATAAATAAATCTTTAAAAAATAAAATAAAATATATAAACCTGGTGACAACATAGGTCCCTTTAGCTTAACTTCTTTCTATAATTTATAATATAATTATTTTATATATTCATGAAAATACATTGGAAACACCACATAGCAAATGTTCTAAGTTTTGCTTTAAACAAGTATCTATGTCTTTAAAGCTTTAAGAAAAGTCAACTACTTTATCTACCTAGATATGTACCACTTCTGAAGCCCTTTATTTCTGAAACTCCAATATTTTTCTGCTATTATTTCCTTTTAGCGCGAAGAATTTCTGTTAGCATTTCTCAAAGTATTAGTATGATAGTGACATTTTCATAGTTTTTAAATACTAGAAAACTATTAGTCATCAATTTTAAAAGATGTTTAATTAGAAATCTGGGTTGAGAGATAGTTTTGTTTTATTTTGTTTTTTACTTTTTTCCTTTAATACTGTAAAGAAATTGTTACATTGCCTTTGTTCTGCCTTCCAAACTTACATATTTTAAATGTTAATGATATATCATTAATTACATAATTGTATTTATTGTTTTTGCATTAATAATACAATTGTATTAATTGCATTATTAAATTGTATTTATATTCTTTATTTTATTTACAATATAAATTTTGGGGCCTCCCTAATGGTATAGGGGTTAAAGATAAAGCACTATCAAGCTATCACCAGCCACTGCAGCATGAGTTCTCAATCCCCCACTGGGAGGTAACCCATATGTCACAGTAGACCTTTCCTCTCTTGCCTGCTGCTCCCCTCAGCAGTGTATTTCAATAGATCTGCCTGTTCTGCTCCCCAATTTGTCTCTGGTGAATCCTCTCACTCCCAACACCTCTGGCCTACACCCTAGTTCTTGTATGCATAAATAAAAAATAATCTTTAAAATAAATATATATTTTGGAGGTACCTGTTCCATCATCAAAGTACTAGTGCCATTCTCACTATCAGGTCGAGTTTCCCTTCCCTTCTCCCCTTCCTTCCAGCTCTAGTAAACATATTTTTTTCAGTTGAGGGGTTGATTTTTTTATGATGTGTCAGTTTATTTGCTTTGATTAGTATATTCTACATGTGAGAGAAAATACCAGGTAATTACATCTCACTTTCTGGGCCCAGCAACATGGCTCCAGCCAGAAGGGTGGCAAGAACTTCTTCTGCCACCTTTCATTGCTGGTCTGCCATCAATGAAGTAGTGACCAGAGAACACAGCATCAACAGTCACAAGTGCTTCCATGGAGTGGGCTTCAGTGAGCATCACTCTGAAGCACTGAAAGAGATCAGGAAATTGGCAATGAAAAAAATCAGCAATCTAGTGTGTGCATTGACACCAAACTCCAAAAATTGTCTGGGTCAAAGAAATAAGGAGTCAAATACCATATCTGTTTGCAGTTGTCCAGAAAACATAATGAGGATGAAAGCTCACCATAAAAGGGGTGGAGATTGTTTGTCTGTGTACTTTCAAAATGTATGCACTGCTTTCAAAAATCTATAGTTAATGTGAATGACAACTAACCACTGTGTCAAGTAAAATTTTAAAAACACCAGGAAAAAAAATCATTTTCTGGCTTACTTTGCTAAACAGAATCATTCTAAGTTCTATCCATTTTGTGGTAAAAGGTAAGATTTGATTTTTTTAATAGATAAGTTGTATTCCATTGAATATATATGCCACAACTTTATCTAGTCATCTATTGATGAGCATTTAGGCTCTCTATTCAAATTTTATGAACATTTTTTGATATATCTTTATTAGCAGACAGTTAACTTATTTAAAACTCAGCCTGCAAGTTCTATCATTTCTGTGGTGTGTGACATTTAGATTCCAGTTTGGAATTAATTATTAAGTAATTTCCACTTGTGCATAATTGAAAGTTTAGTCAGAGAGATTTGGGCTAACTTAACAATGACTTTGGTTTTCCTTTTGCTGAGTTCCCCTATTATTCTGTTCTCTCGGTACTCTCATTCATCCATATACATGAAACAGGAAATGTTCTACTAAAATATTGATATCATTACTGACTGCTCTCTGAGCAAAATGGAAAAAAAAGGGCACTTGCTTTATTTTAAGTTTTGACTCCCCAACAATTTTTCTCAGCTTTTATTTACTCCCTGGAGCCCCTTTCCTGGGGACCACCCTGTTACAATTCCTGCACAGTTCTCCACAGCTCCGGTTCACAGGGAGGAATGCCTAAAATAGTTCCTTTCCACTCACAGTCCTGCTTGATTTGTAGTTTGTTCTTGTTGGTTGTTTTAGTGTTTTGCTTTTTTTTTTCTTCCTTCCTGTTGGTCGGAGAGTGCCGACTTTGTGGGTGGGGGAGGGTAGCAGGGTTCTGAGCTTTCCTCCCTTCTAGTCCTCTTTTATGGCAACTTTCTTCTTCAGGCAATTTGCCAGAGTCACCTGTTTATCTTCTGTGTCCCAGTTCTCGCAGGGACCTGCTGCTTTTCCTCCCTATTAACTTTATTTTTTACAGGAGGTCTTACTTGCAGCATTTCCTCGCCGCCATGTTGATCCGTCTTCCTGATAGTGACAATTTTATATGTTCTTTATATAATTGAGATTATAATGCAATTTTCCCTTCATTTTGGTAATATGAAGGATTTACTATTGATGCATTCTTCAAGTAAATTTTGAAATTTATTTTAAATTTATTTGAAATCCTCAAATAAAATTTAACTATGATTTATAGTCTTTTAAGTGTTTCATTAAATTTGGTTTACTAATACTTTGATTAGAACTTTTGTCCTTATATTTATCAGGGATGTTGACCTGCAATTTTTTTTTTATTTTATATATTTTTATATCATTTTTCATTTTTGCACAATGTATGCATTTTCATCTTGGATATATTCCCCATACAATTCCCACCACCCTTATTTTGACCCTAATCTCGCCTCCCTGACCTCATAGTGTGTCTCTGGTTTATGGTTGCTTGTTGATTTTGATTTTTACTTTATTATAATTAATCTTTTTCCTGGTTCCTTATTTAGGTTTTCTAAATTCCTGCTATGAGTGAGACCATCTGGTACTTTTCTTTTACTTTCTGGCTTATTTTGCTGAGCATGATCCCTTCCAGCTCCATCCATCTTGCTGCAAACTGTATGAGTTTATCTTTTTTGATTGCTGAGTAATATTCCACTGAGTATGAGTACCACATCTTCTTGATCCAGTCATCTATTTTGGGGCATTTGGGTTGCTCCATAGCTTAGCTATTGTAAATAGTGCTGCTATAAACATAGGGGTGCAGGTGCCCTTTTGGATTAATGTTTCTGTGTCATTTGGGTAAATACCTAGGAGTGGAATTGCTGGATCATATGAAAGCTCCATCTTTAGCAGGTTGAAGATTCTCCACACAGCTTTTCATAGTGGTTGGAACAGTTTGCACTCCCACTAGCAGTGCAGGAGAGTTCCTTTTTCTCCACATCCTTGCCAAAATATGTTGTTGCTCGTTTTTTTAATATGTGCCATTTTCACTGGTGTGAGATGGTATCTCATTGTAGTTTTGGTTTGCATTTCACTGCTTACAAGTGATGCTGAACATTTTTTCATATGCCTGTTGGCCATTTGAATTTCCTCTTTGGACAAGTGTCTTTTTAGCTCTTCTGCCCATTTTTTGACTGGATTATTTACTTTATTTTGTTGAGTCTCTTCAGCTCTTTGTAGATTTTTGTGATCAGTCCTTTATCATTAGTGTTGTGTGCAAAAGTTTTCTCCCAGTCTGTGGGGTGAGTCTTTGTTTTGGTTACTGTCTCTTTTGTTGTGCAGAAGCTCTTTAATTTGATGTAGGCCCAGCTGTTAATCTTTGCCTTTACTATCACTGCTATGGGTGATGAGTCTTTAAAGATGTTACTGAGAAATATGTCATGTAGTTTTTCGCCTATATTTCCTCCTATATATTTTATGGTTTCATGACCTGCAATATTTTTTGGTGTGTTTATTTAGTTTTAATATCTGTGTAATACTGCTGTATTACATGTTAAATGTTTTAACTTACTTCCTCCATTTTTATATTTATAAATAATTTTGAAAGATAAATATTAATTATTATTATTTTTAAAGATTTATTTATTTATGCATACAAGAACTGGGGCACATGCCAGAGGTGGTGGGTGAGAGGATTCACTAGAGACAGAGTGAGTAACAGAACAGACAGACTGAAATACACTGCTGAGGGGAGCAGCGGGCAAGTCAGGAGATGTCTGCTGTACCATGTGGGTAGCTCCCTGGTGGGGGATCAAACTCATGCTGCAGTGGCTGTGAATAGCATCATAGGTTGCATCTTAACCCCTTGCACCACCAGGGAGGCCCTAATTATTATTAAAATGTTTGGTAGAGTTCAGTAGCAAAACTGTTTTCTCCTTGATTTGCATTTGTTGTGAGGGTTTTGATTACTGAATGAGTTTGCTTGTTATTATTCAATCTGTTTATATTTTCTTTTTTCTATGTAATTCAGTCTTGTTATTTATGTTTGTAGTAATTTATCCATTTTTTCTGGATTGATGATTTAATAACATAATAGTTCATAACATTCCCTTATTATTCTTTGTAATTCTGTGGTGGTTGTAATGGATCCCGTTACATGTGAAATGTTACTTTTTTGAGTCCTCTTTTTATGGAAATTCTACCTGAATATGATTACAATATTTTAATACAAAAGGTGATGCTAATCTCCATTTATTTTACTTTTGTTTTTCTTCCTTTTAATATAATTTATTTTATTTATGTTTTTTGCTCTTTTCTTGCATTTCATTAATTATTAAGCTGAAATACACTTATATTTAACTGAGCACATGACTTCACAGCACAATGTAGTTTGTTAAAAAGCATGAAAAATAGAATGTTGTAGGGGCAGAAAGGCAAAGAGCTGGTTCTCTATGATCCTATGCACAGAGGGTAAAGGAGAGTCTTGGAGCCCTCGGTGGATGTAGCAAACAGTTACATGGCAGGCAGAGGCACAGGAGGGGGGGCGGTGGCAGCCAGGAGGCTGGCAGGCTTCCCACACCCAGGTGAATTTTCACTCTTTACTCTCTCCTGTTGTCTCTCCTGTCTCTGCTTCGCTTGGTGAATATGTCAATACTGTATCCATGGCCCACAAGAGTAAACAACACAGCTAAAAATAGCAATGTAGGGCCTCCCCTGGTGGCGCAGTAGTTGAGCGCTGGGCTGTGGAAGCTGCCTGCAGCCTCTGCAGCGCTGGTTCAATCCCTAGCCGCAGGCTAGGGTCCCACATGGAGCAGCAGACCTCTTCTGCCACTCCCGCTGCTCCCTTCTGCAGTGTATTTCCAGGTCTGCCTGCCCTGTTCCCCGCTCTGGCTCTGGTGAATTCTCTCACCCTCCCTCGCTTCTGACTGTACCCAGTGCTTGTATAAATAAATAAATCTTAAAAAAAAAAAAAAAAGCAATGTAACAAAGTGCAGATTCCACCATCAGGCAGGGCAATCCTAATGGCGGGAGAGCAGAAATGCCTGAAAATCACTTACCCTACAAATGGATATTAGAAGCACAATTATAAGTCTCTTCCAAAATGAGTTTTTTTTTTTTTTTAATTAACTGTGTTGGAAAGCAGGAAATAGAATAGCTTTCTATTTTGACACAACAATACTAAGTTTGTAGCTTAAAATATTAAATATTATTTGAATGTAAGTAGATAATATCCAGGTCTTATTTATTCTTTATAAACAATTCTAGGAATTAGATATGTTGCAGATACAGATCTTGGCATCTCTGACTCACAGTTATGAGGATAAATTTTGTGTTATTTAACAAAATAATCTTTAACACTAAACTAAATATTTCGGTAAGGTGTATCATTCGAAGCACTATGCTCTAAGGACAAAATTGCATTTTTTTTTTCCCTTCCAGTAATGGAAATAATTAAAAAACACAGCCTAAGCCCAGTGATGGCTGTACCTTGTAGCAAATGACATATCTGTTACTCTAGTGAAAGTCCAGAGGATCTTATTTTTGAATAAGGGAATATTTACTATGCTTTAAAAAAATAAAAAGTCTTTCTCAATCTGTTACATATCTTTTTAGGTGTTCCAAATATTGTAACCCTCTAATTTTTGTATTCAAAGAATCTTCTCTACTTGTACAGACATTCATTGTCTAGTGGCTGCTCAAATCTGACTCATTATAAATGGGTTTTTCTTGTTTTTACAATAAATATTTTTCATATTTTAATATCCCTTAATGTAAGATTATTCAATTGTTTATTATACATCATTTAAACAATTTCTGAAAACAAGGGGTTTAATTTATAGTAAAATGTTAATGCTATAAATAAACTATTTGGAATGTGGCATTGGCATTAAAGTTAAATTCAGTTAAAGCAAACTAAAAACTTAAATTTATATTATCATGACAGAAATTGAACCATAAGAATAAATTCAATAAATAATTCATCAGAAAGAGGAAAACATTCTTAAATTTCCACACAACCAATACTTAACATTTTTCCTTGTATACTTTTTAAAGAGATGGAAAAGATTCATGGGCATATCTTCAACAATGATTTGGCATAGCTATGGACATAGAAACACCAACAGCATTGCTATATCAAAAGATGTACTGTATGTTAAGAATAAGAGCTTTGTATCTTCATTTGAAGAGTACATCATATTTGTGACTGGACTTTATGACAACAAAAAATGTGAAATATAAATGAAAATTTATAGACTGATAATATTAATTTATAAATATAGTTTTTTAATTTCTTAAAGTTGTATGATATCACACTTTATTGCTTTTTATATATTGCTCTCTTCTCAGAAGTAATAATAAAGAAATGTTAATTAAGTAATTTTTCAGTGGAATAATTGCAACTTCTATAATTAATAATCGTCAGTGAAGAGAACTGGTTTAGAGAGTAGTTTTGTAAATGATATCATTCTCTAATGTAGATTTCAGTTTTTAAGTTATATTATTTAAATCCTAAGGATAAAAAGAATAAAATAATATATTCTATTATGATGCCTAGGAGATAATTTTTACATAATCAAATATTGTTTTATAATTTCAGTTATTATCTGCATGTTGCTCAACATATATCATGATATCATTATGAATATCTTTGAATAATCAGTGGCAGTAGCAAATAAGAGAAAATTTTTTATCCAATCACACATTGAAAGGAACTTAGGTTTTTTCTGTCTTGCAACTTTGAGCTAGGCTGATATAAATACAGCAGTAAGGGCCTTCCTGGTGGCACATGGGGTAAAGAGGCAACCTATGAAGCTCTCTGCAGCCACTGCAGCCAGGGAGCTGTCCACATGGTGCAGCAGACCTCTCCTGACTGGCAGTGTGTTTCAGTCAATTCACATGTTCTGTTCCGACTCTGTCAATTTGTATTTTCTGTTCCTCCCACATACACACCGCTACCCTGTACCCCAGTTCTTGTATGCATAAATAAATAAATCTTTAAAAAATGAATAAAGTGGTAAACATATTTTTATATTAGAGCTTTCATATTATTTGGGTAAATACTTAGAAGAGACATTGCTAAATCATCTCACAAAATATTGCAAAAATGGTACTAGAGGAAACAGGGGCAAGAGCAGAGGGGACAGGAGAAAGAAGGGGATAAGGCATTAACACGCAAGGTTTGGAGGACTGTGAGTGAAGCATGTTCACATATGAAAAAGTAAAAGTGTAACCCAAAACTTCTATAAATGTGTAAATAACTGAAAACTTTAATTTTAAAAAAGAAATAATCAAGGGTTTAAAAAAGCAAATTTGGGTAGCAGAAATAAAGTTATGGCATCATAATATACACAGAAAACCCTGGAGTCAACTAAAAAACATTAGAGTGGCGATGTGGATGCACGAAGGACACGGTGTGCTTTGACAGGGCAGGAGGCTCTTTTCCCTTTCCCACATACCTTCCCCTGATCATCTCTTTGATTGGGTTGTTCATAAATAGCATACTTTTATTATAGTTCAGTACACTACCAATAAAATTCTTGGTATATTAGTTATTATTTCATGAACATTATTGTTGAAGTCAAGATTAGAGCAGAAGCACTACCTCATCCAAACCAACCAAATTTACTGGCATATTGTGCAGGCATGTCAGAGTATGCATGTTTGAAATCTTTTCAGAGATTGAGTGAAAGTTAAATACAGAAAATGGTAATTTACAATGTACAAAGTAAG
The DNA here is from genome assembly GCF_964194135.1 of Talpa europaea. Lineage (NCBI taxonomy): Eukaryota > Metazoa > Chordata > Mammalia > Eulipotyphla > Talpidae > Talpa > Talpa europaea. The sequence continues at coordinate 101,111,495 of NC_140068.1, read as the reverse complement.
GAGAGGGACTCGAAAGAAGCTGCTAGAGAAGCTTCCCAGAAAGCTGCCAGACAAGCCCTGGGCTCAGAGAATTCTGTGAGGAATACAGGCTGAGAGGGCTATAATTGTTTGTTGAATGTCTAGGTACCTCTACTTGTTTCTTGGAAGTACTAGGAGTGAAAGGAGATGTAAGAGGAAAGAAGAGTATGACAAGGAAATATAAAAGGAACCAAGGTGAGAAAAAAAGAAAGGGAAAGTTAGGGTGAAGAGGAAAGCAGAGAAGGAAGAGGAGGGGCTGCGACAGAAAGAGAAGAGAAAATAGTAATAATGATGTAAATTGGGAAAAAGAAGAAACAGAAACAGGAAAAAAGGAGAGGAACAACAGACAACCAACTGACCAACAAACACACACACAGAGAACAGGTGTGGGGACAATTGCTTTTCAGGACTCTGATGGCTCCGAGTGAGCTAGTCATTGCTGTTTTAGTCCGGTCTGCTGGGGAGCTGTATAAGGATGCGTAGGAAAGTCACCCCAAGGTCCACTGTTTCCCTGCGGTGTATTGAGGGAGGATAACAAATGAGCGCAGAAAGGCGAAGGTAAAGAGTGAGGTGTCTGAAAGTCTTTGATGACCTCCAGTGCAACTGTGGGTGTGGGAGGATCGACACTCTTTCTGAGCCCCTAAGATAGCTGGGTGAGTGTGGGGGCACCTGAGGCCTTCTTCCACCAGAGGGTTTGAGGTGTCAAGAGGCCCCTGATGTAGGGACCAGCCATAGTAGTCTCCATCTGATGTCCTTCCCACTGGCAGGTTCAACAGGTTAAGTGGTATGCCCTTCCTGGAGTATTTGTGGTGACCTCAACTTAAGGGTACTACATCTTTCCAGTTTCAGATATAGGAGGTTGGCGTTTTTGTTCTGATCACTAGGTGATGTGAGACATACGGTAAGTCTGGCAAAATTTCAGAACTGTGCTTAGTCCACAGGTCTCTGGAAAAGGAGGGGAAGAGGGAATTGCCAAGACAAAGGGACTTGCTCTGGTGTGGGGTTCCTGCACAGAGGCCCCGTTGGTCCACCTATCACTGACCAGACCTCACGGATTACTCAGGGTGCACTGGGTGTTGTGGTCTCCATGCTTTTCCTGCTTCATGAAGTAGGCTGGCTTTGAGGGTGGGGGAGAAGGATTCTGATTGATGATTTTCTCTCCTCCCTTCCTCTGTCATTCCAACGCTCCTCTGTTTTTGGGCAGATCACTGGCATCGCCAAGTTTGTCCAACATGTCTGGGTCCCACCAGAAACTCACTGTTATTTTTCCCTATCAGTTGTTTAGATGGGAGTGCTTACTCTTAGTGTCCCTTCACCATCATGTTGAAGATGTCATTCCAGAAATCATTTATTATTTTAACACTAGCAAGCATTTAAAAAATGTTTCTCTAATAACTATAAATGAATTTAAAAGCATAAACAATAGATTATCAAAAGCAAAAGCTGTTTTTTTTTTTAAAAATGAACATTGTAGAAAATATCACGCTCCAAGACTATAAACTATAACGAAGAAAGCAGCATGATGCTGGAGCAAAACCAGATTCATAGATCAATGGAATAGAAATGAGAGCAAAAACATAAACCCACACCTTTACAGACAATTAATTTACAATGAAAGAGCCAAGAATATACATCTGAGAAAGTAAAACCTCTTCAATGGCAAAGCCAGCATGTCAAATGTAAAAGATGAAACTAGACCAGTATCTCAAACCAATCAAAAATCAACTCACAATGGGTAAGTGACTTTAAGACCTGAAACTATAAAACACAGAAGTAACATTGACAAAACAATGTATGGCATAAACTTCAGAGAGGCCCTCATGGACTTGTTTCCAACTGCAAGGAAAACAAAAGAGAATACAAAAAATTGGGACGATAAACAAACTAGAAAGTTTCTGCACAGTGAAAGAAATTATCATTAAAATGAAAACATATCCTATTTAATAGGAAAAAAGTTTGCATGCCTTAAGTTTGATAAGGGGGCTGATAGCCAAGATGTAAAAATAATTCCTACATTTCAACAAAAAGAAAACAAAATAATCTAATAAAAATGTGCAGATGAAATAAATAGATATTTCTCTAAAGAAAACATACAGACAGGGCCTCCCTCTTGGCGCAAGGGGTAAAGCACCATGCTATGAAGCAATATGAGGCCTCTGCAGCACGAGTTCGATACTTGGCCAGCCAGGGAGAAACCCACATGGCAAGGCAGACCTCTTCTGTCTCGCCTGCTGCTCCCCTTAGCAGTGTGTTTCGGTCAGTCTGCCTGTTCTGCCCCCCACTCTGTCTCTGGTGGATCCGCTCACCCCCAGCATCTCTGGGGGTGAGAGCTGGTGCCCCAGCTCTTGCATGCATAAATAAATCTCAAAAAAAAAAAAAAAAGAAAACATACAGATAGCCAACAGGCACATAAAAAATTGCTCATTGTCACCTTTCATCAGAAAAATATAAATCAAACCACAATGAGAGAGCATCTTACACCTGTGAGAAAGACCTCTATCAAAAAGACTAGAAACAAGAAACATATTGGCAAGGGTATAGATAAAATATAACCCTCATAATGGCCAGTTGGAATGTAGACTGGTCCAGTCCCTATGGCAAACAGTACAGTTTCTCCAAACAACAACAACAAAAAATACTTGAACTCCCATATGACCTATCAATTACAGTTATCTACCTAAATTATATAGGAATGATGATTAAACGGGAAATATGCACCCCTATGTTTATTGAAGAACTATTTACAATAACTGAGCTTTGAAAACAAACTAAATGCCTCAAAATATATCAGTGGAACACAAAAATATAGCATATTTACACACTAGAATAGTACTCAGTGTTTAAAAAAAAAACAAAATTTTGACACTTATGATAACATGCAAGGAACCGGGGGCATTATGCTAAGCCAAATAAGTCATAAGGAGAAAGACAAATACATCTTAGAAATCTGTAGACCTCAGTCAACCAGAGAATGAGGTAAGAGAGAGAGAGAATGTGCTTCCTCTGTACATTGAATCTATTTTAATTCCACTCATCTTCATTATCATCAGGAAATTCAAGTCAGGATGTCAATGATATAACACATTTCAATATCACCTATCAAAAAAAAAAAAAAAACCAGAAAGGATTGTTGCTGAGTGTTGAGTGAAAACACTACAATTGGTTTGAGTAAAAAAAAAAAAAAAAAAAAGCTCTTGTCCAATATTGGTGAGGATTTTGACTTATTCTAACTCTATGGAAACAGTACAGAGATTTCTCAAAATATTGAAAGTAGATCTCTATATAATACTGCTAGTCCATCTCTAGTTATCTATCAGAACAATGTAAAAGCACTAATTCAAAGGAATATATGCATATCTATGATCATTTCAGTACTATCTGAAATAACCAACTTAAGGAAACAACTGTGCCCAATGATAGATTAATGGATTAAGAAGAAAGGGTGTATGTACACAAGGAGTACTATTTAGTCATTAAAAATGATGAAACAAAAAAATGGAACTTGGGGAGATTATGCTAAGTAAAATAACTGCTGAGTAAAAAGACAAATATCAGAAGCATCACTCATACGTGGAATCTAGAGAAACAAAATAAATCAACAGTCCAAACTAAACAGAGAGAGGTGAGGAGCAAAGTTGGGAGGGGATCCAATGTGCTATGACAGAGGATGATTGATGCTTAGATAATGAGTTGGGTGTGGTAACATGCATCTGAATATCTTTGAACCTATACTCCTAAATTATATACAGTTTTACAAGTCAGTATTACATAATTAAAAATAATGTAATTTTGGGCCTCCGAGCTGACACAGCAAAACCCACAAATTGCAGCATGGGTTAGATTCCCGGTCAGCCAGGGCGATTCCCACATGGAGCAGCAGACCTCTCCTGTTGTACCTGCTGCTCCCCTCAGCAGTGCTTTCCATCCATCTGCCTGTTCTGCTCCTCACTCTGTCTCTGGTGAATCCTCTCACCCTCCCGCATCTCTGGCCAGTACCCCAGCTATTGTATACATAAAAAACAAATCTTTAAAAAAACTGTAATTTTTAAAATAAGTACTTACAAATGAAATGTGATATATATTCACTTTGAATACTACTGAACTAGCAGTTACTAAAAGAAGACATCCTATTTTGCTAGTAGTAAAAGATGAAATCCTGCCATTTGCAAATATCAATGACCCTAGCTCATATTATCCTTATGGAATAAGTTAGGCAAAAAAATATATATATACAATTTCAATCAGGTAATATACATCAAAACCATACCAGAAAATAAAGTTCAAATCAAAATTTTTTTTTTCAAATCAAATTTTAAACTATGAGACCAAATTAGTGGTTACTGAAAGGGGAAGGTGAAAAGATCTAAGTAAATCTGGAAAAGGGGTTAATTGTATGGTGAAGGGTAGAATTGAACTTTGAATACTGTATTCATGTAACAAACAGATATTAATTCACAATGACACACAACTGAAATTTATATAATATTATAATGCAATGCTACTTAATATTTTTTTAAAAAGTTAAAAACTGTGTCTATTTTCTGAGAGTACACCACATATAGAAATACCCCAAGATTCAACTGAAAATCTGTTTGAAATAATAAATGATTTTTTAACATTGCAAGATATGAACTGAATATATAATATCAGTTGTGTTTCTATAAACTAATAAATTCTTAGAAAAGTAAATTTTTAAAAAACAATGCCATTTACAAAGGTATCAATAAGGTACAAAATACCTAAGAACAGATTTCAGCAAGATGAATATCCTGTAAATTATAAGATACTGGTTAAAAATTTGAAGATACAAATAAATGGGAAGATATCCTATGCTCATGAAAATGAAGGATTGATTTTGTTATGATCTTCTTACTGCAAATAGCAATATAGTTTCCTCAATCACTATCAAAATTCCAAGACTACAAATAGAATAAACAATCCTAGAATGTATATGGAATCATAAAAGTACAGGAATAGCCAAAGCATCATGATAATGAAGAAGAAAAAAGACACAGAGGTATCACATTTAGTTTATCAACCTTAAAATATATTAAACAACAATAGTAATTCAAATAGTATGGTTCCAGAATGAAAGCAGACACATATATCAATACAACAGATTAGAGAAACTATTAATTTATGAAAAAAGAGGTAAAAATATACAACGGTGAGAGGACAAGCTCTTTAATAAACAGTGTTGGAAAAGTGGACATTCACATGTAAACAAATTAACATGGGACACTTTTTAAAACACACAAATATCAACTCCAAGTAAACTAGTGTTTAATTTTATCTCCTGAAATTTTAAACCAAGAAGAGCAACAACAAACAAAAATGGGGTAATCCTGACATATACCTTGGCTATGATTTTTTTTATTTGACACCAAAAACAGAAACAAAAAAGCAAAATAAACCAGTTTGAAAATATCATCAAAATGTTTCTTCACAGAGAATCAAACCGTCAAGAAAATAAAAAGAAAAACTCACAATGGAATAAATATTTGTAAATGAATATGATAACAGATTACTATGCAAAATGTGTAGACAACTCATACAAATCATTAGCAAAATATATTCAATTTAAAACAGCTGAGGAACTGTATATATTATTTTCAAAAAACATAAAAATGACAAGGACATTAAAAACGTTGAGCATCACTAGTTATCAAGAATTCTTTAAGTACCTGCATTGGGTTATCCCTGATGTCTTCTAGTTCTAAAATTCATTACTTCTACAACTGCAGCAAATGTAGATGTTTCCACTGGTTAGGCACATAGATGGAATTCATGATATTGTGGTATAATGAACTGAGGAAAAGGATAGTACAAATCCTTAAAATCAAAACCTCAAAACCTGCAAATTATCTTCTGAAGAAAGTGATAACAAAACAACAAACAGGATTTAGATATGATTTTAATAAATATTCTTAGCTTATGATTCATTACATATTAGAATAGAATTTTTCCTATTTTTTCAGTATTTTCGTGGTTGGATTAGTTTAGAGTAGTGTTTTCCAAGTTATACAAACTACAGAATTTTACAATCTTTAGAGTAGAAAAAGTTTACAAACTTTATTTGACCAAATCACGGGACTGATATATCTCATGGAACCACACTTTGAGTATGACTGTCATAGGGATATTTAAAACAGAAGAGCTTAATGTCCACCATTTTGTTAACTTTCTGTGGCCACTCTGATATTAACTTTTTAAATTGTAAGATTATAACCCCTTCTCAGAAAGAAGTATAGGTATCAGGATATTCTGACCTATGCAAATAAGAAAAGAGTGAGTTAAGTTAATTAGGAAAAATACCTTGGATTTGGGAAGTTATGAGACTGGGGCTTCAATTCCTGTTGTGATGTATAGTAAACATGTAACCATGGACAAGTTACATAACTTAAATAATAAAAGTCATATTTAGCTGATCTACAAAATAGGAATAAAGTTTATAACAGTTATTATCTGGGTTGAAATGAGCTAATGTCAGATTATAAACTTTCTAAAATGTAAGACTATTTTATACACATACACACACACAAACTCTGAAATTTCTGAAAAGACCTTTTATTATTTTCAGAAAAAAATGAATGATGATATTGTATTTACAACATAAAAAGTTCAAGAGTATACCAGATTACTAGTTTTCTAGATCTGATATTATATAACAGAGTACCAAAAATTTAACAATGATAAATGTTTATTATATCATAGGATAGTATGTGCAAGGGCAAGCAGACATTTACCTTTTTTTTTCTTTTTGAGGATTTTCTGAAAAACAAAAAAAATAGAAAAGGCAATGAAATATAATGTAATTTTGGGCCACCCAGGTGACACAGCAAAACCCACAAACTGCAGCTGCTGTGGTTTTTGGGAACCTCAGATGAAGCTAAGGTGCCTACTCCTAACAATTGATTTTCTTTCAGCATAACATAATGTTATAGAAGAGAAAGAGAAAATAAAGCATAAATTAGCCTGTGTATTTTGTTTTCTCAGAAGAAAACTGTAATAGGATTAGGTGACACTCCTCGAATGCTGTTATTGTTTAATGATACTATTTGATATTCAGTAGTGCTATGTTAATACTATGACAGACAACATTTTGGTATTGTGACAAAACAGGAATATTTAAATTTCAGATATTAATTCTAAAAATATGATTTGGCTTTTTGTTCTAGTTTTCTGATGTGATATTCTATTTCTTTTCATTTCTAGTTTCTTTTACTTTACCTAATGTAACACAGCAATTACAATTTCCCCTATTTTTTAAAAGAATTTACATATAAAACTATGTATATTTCACCTACATTCTCATAATTATAAATAACTCATGTATAATTGTAGGAAAATATAAAATAAGAAATTAACATTGGCACAATACTGCTAAGTACCCAATATGCCTTATTCTAATTTTCAAACATTTTTTATGCACTGAGTCTCTCTATGCTTATACGCTATCCCCTTATATGCAGATTCAAGTTACTGCCAATAAAATTAAGATGCAGAAAATTCTTTAACCACAAAGGAAGACTCTCCTGCACTGTTTTTATTCTGTTTCCCACCCTGACATGTCCCCTGTTAACCATTTGTACATGTCCCCTGTTAACCATCTATACTGTATATCCACAAAATTTTCATTTTTTAATATACAAATGGACTCATTCAGCATGTGATCTTTACAGAAAGACTTTTTTCTGCTAAGCACAATGACATTGAAATTCATCAAATTTGTTGTATGAATATTATATTCCTATGAATAATGTTTGAAATCCAGTTTCCTCATATTCTCATCTATACTGGATTTTTCCAGTTTGCTTTTAAATTTCAGCTCTTCTAAAAGGTATGTGTTGATATCTCACTGTTGATTACTTTTACTTTATCCTGTTTGGGTACATTTCAATATGAATCTGCAGATTTCTGTATTTCACCATTATTTTTCTCAATTTTTTCAGATCCAAACTTCTTGTTATCTTCTACAGTTTTCTGACAATATAAATAACAGATTATTTTTATATTACCCACTTTTTTTGGTCATACTTTTTGTGTCTATTTTCTCCTTTTTGCTCAGTAAGTAATTTTTAATGATCTGTCTTCAGGTTTAGTTTCTTCTGTCACTTCCAAATTAGTTTTGAGCCCATCAAGTGGTTTTTCTATTTTAATTAATATAAATTTTAATGCTAAAATTTTCATTTAATTATTTATAAAACCAATTTATACCTTCTACTTAAAAAAAAGTTTTATTTATTTAGTACTGTGTAGATGAACTGGGGTGTAGTGTAGTATAGGTCAGAAGTGCTGAGGGTGAGAGGATTCACCAGAGAAAGAGCAGGAAGCAGAACAGGAAAATTTACTGAAATACACCGCTAAGGGGAGCATTAGGCAAGACAGGAGAAGTCTTCTGGGCATATGTTGGTTAGCTCCCTGGCTACATGATTTTTTATTTGTCTTTAAGCACAGGACTTTTTTTTATTTTATATGTATTTTTATATTACTTTTCATTTTCATTCAATGCATGCATTTTCATCTTGATTGTAGTCCCCATGAAATTCTTACCACCCCTTCACCCGTGAACAATCACCAAGGTAAACAAGGGTGGGAAAAGCTACATGCTTTTCGATTGTCCATTCATCTAAATTTTTCTCTTATGTCTAATTATTTTTTCACCTTTTATTCTTTTTCTTGTTTTTCTTTCTATCTTTTCTTTTTTTTAAGCCCTCGACCAAACCTCCTCCTCCTCAGACACCATCTATCTCCCCCACCCAGCCCCTCTACCCTTTCTCTGATTTTCTCTGATAACTATTAATCTTCTTGTTGCCAACTTCAAGTTTTATTCATTCTACTGTTTGCAGACATTTTGGGTTTAAACATGATTAATACCATATGTTTACTATATATTTATCTTCACCAGTAATATTTATACTTTCATACATTTTCTTACTATTAATCAATATCTTTTTTAGTATAAAGAAGCCATTTCAACATGGCTTGTAAGTCTTCTTTAATGGTGATGAACCCCTTTAACATTTGCTTATCTGGAAAACTATCTTCCTTCAAATCTGAATGATAACTTTATCAAGTAGAGAATTTTTGTATTTTTTTAATATATCTGTATTACTTCCTTTTGCCTGAAGTATCTGGTGAAAAATTTTGTTAATCATCTTTTGGCGGTTCTATCATATACAGCAAAAAAAATGTAAATTATACATAAAAACATTTACATTGTTTTTATCTGGCTGTTTCTAAGATTCTGTCTTTTAAAAAGAGCAGAAATAAATAACAAATAAATTTTTAAAAAGCAGGTCAACAGATAAGTGAAACCAAATGCTGGGTCTTAGAAAAAATAGAAATAATAGGCAAACCTCTATCTAGGCTCACAAAGAGAAAAAAAAGGAAAAAAATTCAAATAAATATAGTCAGAAGCAAAAGAGGAAACATTACAACAGATACAGCAGAAATTTAGAGGATAATAGAGAATATAATAAATATTTATATACTAATAAGTTCAATTAACTACAATGAATGGACAAGTTCTTAGAATTATACAATTATCTGAGACTGAATGGGGAAGAAATAGAAAACCTGAACAGACCAATTACAACCAAGGAAATTTAAACAGTAGTCAAAACTCTGGCCCAAAACAAAAGCCCAGAAACAGACAACTTCTAAAATGACTAATACCATGCTTTCTAAAAGAAAAAAAAAAAAAATCCTGTTCAAATTCTTCCTAGAAACTAAGAATGAAGGAATACCCCCAAATACAGTTTATGAAACCAACATTATACAAATACTCAACCAGGGCCTCCCCTGGTGGTGCAGCGGTTAAGCGCTGGGCTGCAAAGCTGCCCACAGCTTCTGCAGCACCGGTTCGATCCCTGACAGCCCGCAAGGGTCCCACGTGGCATGACAGATCTCTCCTGCCGCACCCGCTGCTCCCCTCAGCAGTGTATTTCATTGGTCTGCCTGTTCTGTTCCCTGCTCTGGCGCTGGTGAATTCTCTCACCCTCCTGCGCTTCTGACTGTACCCAGTGCTTGTATAAATAAATAAATGAATCTTAAAAAACAAACAAACAAACAAACAAAAAAAACAAATACTCAATGAAAGGCAGCACAAAAATGGAAAAATACAGACAAATTTCCCTAGTGAAAAACATATGCAAAAATCCTCAATAAAATATTAAGAGATTGAATACAACAATGCATTAAAATGATTATATACACAATGGTCAGTTGGGATTTATACCTGGGGCACAAAGGTAGTTCAACCTCTGAAAATCAATCAATGTAATTCAATCACATCAATGAACAGATAGATTAAAAAACATATGATCATGTCAATAAATGCCAAAAAGCATTTGGTAAGATTCAACATTCACGTATGATGAAAACCCTCAAATATGGGGATAAATGGAACAAATCTTAACACAATATTAATTAATTTTTGATGTGAGACTGTATTGCTTTATACTTCCCTCTTAGTACTGCCTTTGCAGTGTCACATATATTTTTGAGCATTCTTCCGTCATTATCATTTCTCTCAAGGTATAGATTTCTTCATTAATTCAGGGATCTTTCAGTAGTGTTGTTAAGTTTTCACATATTAGAGATTTTCATTGTTTTTCTTGCAGTTGATTTCTAATTTGATATCTTTTTAGAATGAAATTAGACCACTATCTCACACCATATATGAAAATCAATTGAAAATGGGCACAACACTAATGATAAAGGACTGATCACAAAAATCTGCAAAGAGGTGATGAGACTCAATAAAAACAAAGAAAATAATCCAGTTAAAAAATGGGCAGAAGATCTAAAACAAAACCTCTCCAAAGAGGAAATACAAATGGCCAACAGGCATATGAAAAAAATGTTCAACATCACCTGCAATCAGGGAAATGCAAATCAAAACTACAATGAGATACCATCTCACACCAGTGAGAATGGCACATATTAAAAAAAACTAGCAACAACAAATGTAGGCGAGGATGTGGAGAAAAAGGAACTCTCCTGCTCTGCTGGTGGGATTGCAAAGTGGTCCAACCACTGTGGAATCTGTGTGGAGATTCCTCAACCTACTAAAGATAGAGCTTCCATATGATCCAGCAATTCCACTCCTAGGTATTTACCCAAATGACACAGAAACACTAATTTCAAAGGGCCCCTATGTTTATACCAGCACTATTTAAAATAGCTAAGCTATGGAAACAACCCAAATGCCCAAAAATAGATGACTGGATCAAGAAGATGTGGTACATATTCACAATGGAATATTACTCAGCAATCAAAAAAGATAAACACATGCAGTTTGCAGCAACATGGGTGGAGCTAGAAGGGATCATGCTCAGTGAAATAAGCCAGAAAGAAAAAAGAAAAATACTGGACTCTCTCTCTCGCTCATAGCAGGAATTTAGAAAACCAATATATGGGACCAGGAAAAAGACTAATTAATACAAAGTAAAAATAAACAAGCAACTATAAACCAGAGACACAACTATGGGGGGCAAGGAGGGAATGGGAGAGGAAGGACTAAGGTCAATATAAGGGTGCAATTGTATGGGGAATATAACCAAAATGAAAATGCATGCATTGTGCATAAATGAAAAAATGATTTAAGAATTATTTAAAATAACATATTAATTTAAAAAAAGCAATATTAACCTAAAAAGTAGCAGCATTATAATAAAAAAGAAAAAAGAAAGAAAATGATAAGACTTAAAGACCTGAACTCATAAAATACATAAAATAAAACATAGGAAAAATACTCCGTATCATAAACATCAAAAACATCTTTGAGGACTCATCTCAAGCAGTAAGGAAAACAATGACAAATATGAACAACTATGACTACATCAAACTAAAAACTTCTGTAGAGTGAAAGACACAGCAACCAAAATTAAGAGACACCCTACTGAATGAGAGAAAATATTGTCATGCCAACAACTCACAAGGGACTGATATCAAAGATCTATAGAGAGATTATACAACTTGACAGAAACAAGCAACCAAATGGAAAAAAAATGGACAGAAGAGCTAAATAGACAATTCTTCAAAGAAGACATGCAGATGACCAACAGACATATGGGAAAAAATCTCATAATCACTTATCATAGGGAAATGAAGAACAAAACCACAGTAAGACAACTGCCCACACCTGTGAGAATGGTCCATATAAAAACAAAAGCAAAGACAAGTGCTAGTGAGGATGTGATGAAAAAGGACGTCTCTTACTCCATTGATGGGAAGGTAGACCAGTGCAACTGCAATGGAAAACTGTATGGAACACTAAAAATAGATCTACCATGTGACCCAGCAATTCTGCTCCAAGGAATCAGCCCAAAGAGCACAAATACAGTAATTCAAAAGGAAATCTGTACTTCTATGTTCATTGCAGCACTATTTACAATAACTAAGATATGAAAACAAACTTAATGCCCCAGAAGAGATGAATGTGTGGGTCTGCTAAACTTAAGCAGTCTATTCAGCCACCATTATGTTTACCTGCATTTCTGCATTCCTATACTAGGTCAGAAATTCCCTTCAGAGCTGGTCAATCAGTTAAAGGAGCCCAACCTTACAAGGTGCCTTTCAAATCAATCATGAGCAGAAAGCTTGATCACCCTGGGAAGGGTATGATTCAAGAGGTATGTATCTTCTGCAGCACGGGTCAATCCCGGCCGGCTGGCGAGGGTCCCACATAGTGCGGCAGACCTTTCCTGTCATGCCTGATACTCCCCTCAGCAATGTATTTCGTCAGTCTGCCTGTTCTGTTCCCTGCTCTGTCTCTGGTGATCCTCTCACCCTCCCACGCATCTGGCCTGTACCGTGGTTCTTGTATAAATAAATAAAAAAATCCTAAAAAAAAAAAGGCCAGGTGCCAGGGACCAGCCTCAGCAAAATGTCATCTCAGGGGTTCCTGAAAGGATGAGACGGCTTCGGCGAAAACGAAAGGACTGAGGGGAAGGGGATGAGGTAGAATGAGGAGACACTGACACTTGATGAGGTGCTAGTATCTTCTGCCGAGAGACTCAGCAGGTCTTTATTTATTCATTATTAGTAATAAGAAAATACATTATCATGTGTAAAGCAGAAACAATTAGTGTATTTTATTCCCATAGACTACTGGCTCCTACAGGTCCCAGCTAGACAGCAGCCTTTAAGGTTAATAGATAAAAAACCAGACCTAACACTAAAACTTATTTTTTCAGCTAGACAATTATTTAAAACAGTGGATAGCCGCCAGTGCATCCCTGTCAGCTAAAGCCTAAGCAAGAAAAGACTTTTCTTATTCTCATGGCCTTCACAGCAGGGGCTGGCTGCTACTCAGCAATCAGAACTTTTTCTACCTAGAAACTCCTTAACTCAAATAGCTTCATTTAAAAACCTTCCCAAGAAACTTCATGGGAAGGCAAAAGAAGTACCTACTATAATAGATGTATTGTAATGCTTGTCAGGCATGTTCAATAAGTTGTCTCCCATTGTCAAGTGGGCCAAATTGTTTAATAGTTTCTAACAGATAGTTTTCCGTGCCATTTATTTGCAGTATACTGATGCATATAATGTAGTGCCTAATGTACTTTTTGGGAAATTTTTCTTTTTATGACCAAGAACAAAAAGTAAAGGGATGTTAAATCTTCAGCCCCATGGTGTGAGGCACAAGGAATCTTCGGCCACACGGTGTGAGGCCCTTTAACTTCGGCCCAATGGTGTGAGGCCCTTTGAGCTTCGCTGCTTGCCAGTGTCTTATCTGACTGGGGCAACAAGGCCTCCTGCAGCAGCCAGGATCTTGCTCTTCAGCAGCATCCTTCATTATGTAGTGAGGTGAGGTCTGCTTCACCATGTGGGTCAGCAACCTGGCCGGGTATCAAACTCGTGCTATATATGCTGCAGATAGCTTCATAGTGCGACACTTAACCCCTTGCGCCACCAGGGTATCACAAAAAAGCAGTTTGTTTTTTTTTTTAAAGTGAATATAACTTTAAATTTAAAAAAGCTATTTGTTTAAAATTCCGTTACTGTTTTCTATCAACATCCTTTTTATAATGGTGTTGATAGTTTATTCAATTTTTATATTTTGACCCTTTTTATTCAACAGTGTGTATGTGTGTGTGTGTGTTTGTGGGTATCTATCTTTCTATGTACCTATCTATCAATCTACACATATATATATACAAAAAGGCAGGCTATTAAGAAAAGGAAAAAGGGGGCCTCCCCAGTGGCACAGTGGCTGAGCGCTGGGTTGCGAAGCTGCCCTCAGCCTCTGCAGCGCCAGTTCGATCCCCGGCCACCAGGCAAGGGTCCCACATGGCGCGCAAACCTCTCCTGCCACCCCCTGCTCAGTGTACTTCCCCTCAGCAGTGTACTTCTGTCCTTCTGCCTGCTCTGCAACCCGCTCTGGCTCTGGTGAATTCTGTCAACCCCCTGCGCTTCTGAATGTACCCAGTGCTTCTATAAATAAATAAATAAATCTTTAAAAAAAAAAAAGGAAAAAGGAAAAGAGAGGCACCTACATAGCCATGTGGGCAGAACTGCCTCTGAAAGGGACAGGTGTGTTAAAAGAGATACCTGCATATAGAAGCAGGCAGGCAGTCTTGGGAGGAAAGCTGCATATTAATAGTATTTGTTTAAATCCAATGTGGTTATTTGTAGAATAAACTATTTCATTGTATGTAGTTATTAGTAAAAGCAAATTCCTTTATCTATATATTAATGAATATTGAAAAAATCCCAATATATATCCTTGAATAGCTGTGCATATTCAGGATTTCTAAAGTTGTAGTTACTGTATATAAAATGAGTTTATTCTAGAAAACAACTTTGAAAATTTTGAAAAATGTGGTAAAATTTTCTTAACGTATCCCCCATTAATCTTGTTTGAGATTTTAGTATTTTTTAATATGTGTTCATTCTTCATAACAAAATTTATTTTAAGTTAATCCTCTAATTTAGAAATTTAGTCACTAATGTAAGAAAAGTATTTTCTCTTCATTAACATTTGGATTAATTGCCTTCAGTTACAGTCAACTCAAAACATGCATATTTAGTTTTGAAAAATATCTCATTATTAAAATACTTCCTTATATAGAGCTCAAATAGGACCTTTGACCAGTTTTATAGATTTGAACCTGTTTTTATGTAATTGTAACAGTTGAAAAACTGTGGGAACCAGAGAGAGAGAAAGAGAGAGATATTTCTCAAAAATATGTCAACTCTGCGCCTCCCTTGTGGTGCAAGGAGTTAAGACGCAACCTATGAAGCTGTCCGCAGCCTCTGCAGCATGAGTTCCATCCCCGGGCAGGGAGCTACCCATATGGCTCACCTGTTGCTCCCCTCAGCAGTGTATTTCGGTCAATCTGCCTGTTCTGCTTCCAACTCTGTCTCTGGTGAATCCTCTCATCCCTCACATCTCTGACCTGTACCCCAGTTCCTGCATGCATAAATAAATAAATCTTTTAAAAAATGTCAACTATTGTGCTTTTCCCTTTCAAATATATTCCTTATATTGTTAATTTTAAAGAATGTTTTCAGAACCTTTACAATTTTGAGGTTGATACAACTGATCGATAGCAATTTGTCAAAATTTCTCTCTAAATTGGGCCTCCCCTGGTGGTGCAGATAGTTGAGCGCAGTGCTGTGAAGCTGTCCGCAGCCTCTGCAGCACGGGTTTGATCCCTGCCGGCCAGCTAGGTTCCCACATGGCGCAGCAGACCTCTCCTGTCTCCTCGCTGTTCCTCTCAGCAGTGCATTTCGTCAGTCTGCCTCTTCTGCTCCCTGCTGTGTCTCTGGTGAATCCCCTGACCCTCCTGAGCATCTGGACTGTGCCCCTGTTCTTGCATAAATAAATAAATAAATCTTTAAAAAAATTATCTTAAATTAATTTGCCCAGAATTAAATTAGTCATTTCTTATCAAAAGTAAAAATGAAACAGTGGTGTGAGGTGGTCACTTTTCTTCCCTTCAATTCTATTCTTATAATGTTAAGTTTAGGTTGCAATCATTTTATCTCTATTAGTATCATTATTGATCGGGATCTATGTCAAAATCAGACAGTGAACATTTCCCCTAAGATATCATGACTTTAAATACTGCCTTACTATAGCCACTGTATTCATTGACGAACACAAGAAACATAAAGACCATCACTATGTTCCAGAGATGACCTGTATTGAAGCTTGATTCTGAAAAGGAACGCCAGAGAATTTCATAGTTAACATCTAGACCAAGCATATTGTTGCTTCCTCAATAAAAGTTTTATTACTCATGAAATTTATAGGCATAAGTTCAAGTTGCTTCAAGTTATCTTCATAGATCGAGTTGAAGGACCCCATTACCCTATAAGGATGAATTGCAGCAGCCACTCAGAAGACAATGAGAATTTGAATACCTCAGATGCACCAATGGCTGGGCGATGCTTCTTTACTGGGTTGTCAAGGATTCCTGAACCTGGACACCTCACAGTAAATGAGTAAATATCTTCTAAATTCTAGACCCCTACCCCATTGCTTTGCTATTCCCTGTGAAGACAAACATGATCTAGGACAGGGGCTGAAAGACTAGACAATATTAGATCAAATTGGAGTCATACTTTTTGAAAGTCTGTGATTTCATACTGGACTTCTTATTTTTAGATCACTGAAAATATGATAATAATATATTTTGTAATGTAAAGCAATATGAAATTCAAATTTTCTTTTCTATAGAACTCAGATATATTCATTCATAAGGATTATAGATGCTTTTTTCACTACTAAACCAAAACACATACTAGAAATCTGACTGCAGAAATGAGGCACCAGAACTGTAGGAACAAAGTAGGAAAGGATGCAATGGTCTATGGTGGAGGATTATGGGTGTTTTGGTGATGGTGTATTTTAACAATATACATCTAAAAAGGCATAAACTTATACCTCTAAATCATACACATTGTTATAAAGAAATGTCTTCTCATAAATATGATACAATTAAAAAAGAATCCTTGAATACAATTTAAAATGTAATTGAAAATAGAATATACTTGTATATTTATGTAACAAAGTTGGAAATAAAATATATTACTTATAACACTCAAATAAAATGTATTTGACAACTTGGGGAAATATTTAGCATGAAAATTTTACTTTATCTTATGTGGCTTAGATTTAAGTTTAGTAACTATTGTCTCTATCAAAGTATTAAGAATTGCAGAATAGCTATACTGTTGTTATGCAATGTATTTAGCTAGATTTTTTTTCTAACCACAGAAAATAACAATTTAAAGGAATTTCTTTAACACATATTTTCCTGTGACTGTCAATAAAAATGGTTTACAGAAAAGAAAATCAGTACCAGGGTTAGTGTAAGTACAACCCTGAATTAATAGAAAACTATACTGTTTTGTATTTGTTCATAATAGTGATGCACAGGACTGTGTAAAGTCAGATTATGTTACCTTAGGTATGGACTTTCCCCGATGATTTGGGCCATTGAAAAGGTTGCTTCTGATACTGGATGATGTCACTTACATGTGGAATACAGAGAAACCAAACACGGGATCTGAAAAACTCAAACTAAAGAAGAACAAAACAAAACAAAAACCAACAAAAAACTAACCCTTGAAAGCACATTATAGACTTGAGGCTACTGGATGTGGAGAGGGAGGAGTAAGAATAAAGTGGGGAGAGTGCACAAGGGTCTGTGGTAGTAGACTACAGGTGCTTTGGTTGTGAGTACAACAACAACACTTGAAGGGGGGGATCCTACACTTCTAAAATATAAACAGTGATGAAAACCTACAGTACCTCAATAAACAGAAGATTGTTGCTCACTGTGCTTATTTAATTCTCCTTAAAATGGAGTTGAAAATGATTAGCTATATGTTTTTTTTTCTAAAACTGATACAATTGTAATTTGTGTATGTAAAGAAGATAAAGAAAGAAATTAATCTTAATATGTTTCCTAAATATTGCTATGATTACTAGTATAGGGTGATATGGGAAGCTAATCTACTATTTTCTAATTTTGAATGACTGATTAGATAGAACATTTATACATACTCTGGAGATATCAAAGTGGGAGAAAATGTGTCTTAATGGAAGTATTTAGCATGGAAAGAACTTTTAATTTTTTATTTTTCAATTTGATCTACAAATACACAATTGGTACATTTCAAAGAAAAATAAGAAAAGAGAAGTTAGAGGGCGGATCAACATGGCGGCGAGGAAACACTGCGAGTAAGATCTCCCATTAAAAAAAAAGTTAATAGGGAGGAAAAGCGGCAGGTCCCAGTGAGAACTGGGACACAGAATATAAACGGATGACTCCAGCAAACTACTCAAAGAAGAAAGTTGCCATAAAAGAGGACTACAAGGGAGGAAAGTGCAGAACCCTGCTACCCTCCCCCACCCACAAAGTTGGCACTCTCCGACCAACAGAAATGAGGAAAAAACAAACTAAAACGACCAAAAAGAACAAACTACGCATCAAGCAGGACTGTGAATGGAAAGGAATTATTTCAGCCACAACACCCTGTGAACTGGAGCTGTGGAGAACCCTGCAGGATTCGCCACGGAGGTGAGCGAACGGCTCCTGGCGCCATTAAAGAACAACAAAGACTCAGGGACACCTGCACACAGCCCTGGGCCAGCCGGTAAGCTTGCGTGGAAAAGCGGGGCTCTTGAAAAGCAAACGCGGATCGCGGCTGCCCAGATCCCTGTGCCTGCGACCTAGGCTTGCGGGGAGATGCGCGGGGGGCCTCACTGAGGTGAATGTCCCACCCTGAGTAATCAGAAACCAGGCACCCAGGCACAGGAGTGGGGTGCAAAAAGCGCCATTTCTATGGACACTAAACCGGGCTACAGCCCGCGTCCTGGACCTGAGGGCTTTGGAACTGAGACCCGGGGCATGACATTCATGGCGTGGGTTCCCCACAACGGTGGGGCACAAGGCAGACACAGCACCCCAAAATCGTTGAGGCTTTTCCCACCATTCCCACTCTGTTCCTCATCCCACGGGGTGAAAAAAATCCAGCTCCCCAAGGACACTAGGAGAGATCGCTGGCGCCTCCTAGCGACTAGAAAAAAAATCGCCAACACCCCATAGAACAGGGACCTTCAGAAAAGACTGCTTGAAACCGACAGATGGCTCCCGGAGGAGCTAGAGGGGAGCGGAGAAGTTCACCCAAGATGCCGGCAAGTCCCAACAACACAGTGTCCAAATGAATACAGCAAATTAGAAAACAGACAGTAGGGAGTAGAAGAACCACACGCAACCTAGCAACTCCTCAGGAAAAAAGCACACCACAAAAAGAAAACCACCCCCCAGATTGCAACGACAGTAACTTGGAAGAACTTCTGAACCTTCCAAAAAGAGAACTTCAAATTGCCATGATTAAAAAAATGACAGAACTCATAAAGGAAAACAATGATATGGGAAATATAATCAACAATCAGAAGAATGAAATTGAGTCCCTAAAGATGGAAGTAAAAGAAATGCAGGAGATCAAAGAATTAATGGAGGCACTAAAGAACTCTGGGAAAAGCAATGAAAGCAGAATAGATGAAATGGAAGAACGAATAAGCACTCTTCAAGACACAGAAATAAAAAGAACCAAAACAGAAAAGGAAAGAGAAGAAGGAAAAAGAAAGAAGAAAGACTTCAGGAATTATCTGACTCCATGAGGAAATGAAATATAAGAGTTATAGGAATACCAGAAGGAGAGGAGAGAGATGTAGGAACAGAAAAAATATTCAAGGAGATAATTGAAGAGAACTTCCCAAACGTGAAGAAGGAGATGAAAATTGATATACCAGAAGCAAGAAGAACACCAAACTTCCACAACGAAAGGAAAAGTACAGCAAGACACATAATAGTAAAGCTCCCAAGAATCCAGGAAAAGGAAAAAATAATGAAGCTGACAAGAGGGAAGAAACAGATAACATACAAAGGAAAACCAATCAGACTGACATCAGACTTCTCCGAAGAAACACTATGGGCAAGGAGAGAGTGGAGGGACATAGTCAACAGACTCCAAGAAAACAGATGCCAACCAAGAATACTCTATCCCGCAAAGCTCTCCTTCCTCTATGAAGAAAGAATAAGGACCTTCCCAGACAAACAGAAACTCTGGAATTTCATTACGACTAAACCCCCACTCCAAAAAATACTACAAGGATTCCTAAAGCCAGAACCTCAGAGGGACGAATAACAATGAAAGAAGGCCAAAAAAAAAGTTATTAAAAGAATAAATAAATAAAATCAAAGGAAAGACAAACACAATGGCAAATACAGATGCTAACATATCAATATTAACTCTAAATGTAAATGGACTAAACTCTTCAATAAAAAGACACAGAGTTGCAGCCTGGATTAAGAAACAAAACCCAACCTTTTGCTGTCTCCAGGAAACACATTTATACAAAAGATAAAAATAGGCTCAAAATTAAAGGATGGAAAACAATCCTACAAGCAAATGGACCAAAAAAGAAAGCAGGAACAGCTATACTTATATCAGATAAAACAGATTTCAAACTCAAAAAGATAAAAAGAGACCCCAACAGTCACTACATTATGATCAAGGGGACAATACTTCAAGAAGAAATAACACTCATTAACATTTACTCACCAAACGAAGGAGCACAAAAATATATCAGACAACTGTTGTCATCTCTGAAAACAGACATCAAAGAAAACACATATGTAGTGGGAGAATTCAACACACCACTATCAACAATGAATAGATCAACAAGACAAAAAATAAGTAAAGAAACTAAAGCTCTAAATAAGGACCTAGAGCATTTGGGCTTAACAGACATCTATAGAACACTAAACCCCTCAAAAATGGAGTACACATTTTTCTCAAGAACACACAGATCATTCTCCAGGATCGATCACATACTGGGGCACAAGACAAACATCAACAGATACACCAAGATTGAAATCATACCAACCATCTTTTCTGACCATGAAGGCATCAAACTAGAAATAAACCATAAAAAGAAGGCAAGGAACTTTCCTACCTCATGGAGATTAAAAACCACACTACTGGAAGACCACTGGACTAATGAGGAGATCAAAGAAGAAATTAAAAAATTCTTTGAATTGAATGACAAGGAGGACACCAATATCCTAAATGTATGGGATGCAGCAAAAGCAGTAATAAGAGGAAAATATATAGCAATAGAAGCTCACATCAAGAAACAAGAAAGAACTCAAAGAAACAACCTAATCTCGAAGCTCAAAGATCTAGAAAAAGAACAACAAAAAAACCCCAAAATCAGTAGAAGAAAAGAAATAATAAAAACCAAAGCAGAAATAAATGAAATTGAAACTAAAAAAACAATCCAAAAGATCAATGAAACTAGGAGCCAGGCTCAATGAAACCCCTAGCCAGGCTCACAAAAGAAAAAAAGGGAGAAAACACAAATAAAAATGATCATAAATGAAAGAGGAAAAATCACAACGGACACAGCAGAAATCAAAAGAATAATCAGTAACTACTATGAACAGTTATATGGAAACAAGTTCAACAATCTAGAGGGGATGGACAAATTCCTACAACTCTACAATCACCCAAAGCTAGATAAAAAAGAAATAGAACACCTAAACAGACCAATTATAAGCAGCAAAATTGAAGCAGTTATCAAAAACCTCCCCTAAAGCAAAAGCCCAGGACCTGATGGATTTACAAATGAATTCTACCAAACATTCAGAGACAAATTAGTGCCTATCCTTCACAAACTCTTCCAAAAAATTGAGAAGGAAGGGACAATACCAAACACGTTCTATGAAGCCAACATTACACTAATACCAAAACCGAACAAGGACAACACAAAAAAGGAAAACTACAGGCCAATCTCCCTAATGAACACTGATGCAAATATCCTCAATAAAATTTTAGCTATCAGAATCCAACAATGTATCCATAAGATAATTCACCACAACCAAGTAGGATTCATTCCAGGGACACAAGGATGGTTCAACATCCGAAAATCAATCAACGTTATCCAACACATCAACAAAAAGAAATATAAAAACCATATGATAATATCAATAGATGCTCAGAAAGCTTTCGACAAAGTGCAACACCCATTCATGATAAAAGCCCTTGAAATTCTTGGGATACAAGGAACATACCTCAACATCATAAAGGCCACATATGACAAGCCAACAGCCAGTATCATTATCAATGGTGAAAAGCTGAAAGCAATTCCATAAAGATCTGGAACAAGACAAGGATGTCCACTCTCAGCACTGCTTTTCAATATAATACTGGAATTCCTAGCCAGAGCATTAAGACAAGAGAAAGACATACAAGGAATCCAAATAGGAAATGAAGTCAGACTATCACTATTTGCAGATGATATGATAATATACATAGAGAACCCCAAAAACTCCACAGAAAAACTAATTCAACTCATCAATCAGTTCAGTAAAGTGGCAGGATACTAAATCAACATGCAAAAGTCAGTAGCCTTCCTATACACAAACAATAAATCTGAAAAAGAAGAAATAAAAAAAATCCCTTTAATTATCGAAACAAAAAAAATCAAATATTTGTGAATAAATCTAACAAAAGAAATAAAGGACCTATACAAAGAAAACTATAAAACACTGTTAAAAGAAATAGAAGAAGACACAAAGAAATGGAAAGACATCCCCTGCTCATGGGTTGGAAGAATAAACATTATTAAAATGGCCATCCTACCAAAAGCAACATACAGATTCAATGCTATTCCAATAAAAATTTCAATGTCATTCTTCAAAGAAATAGAACAATTATTGATGAAATTCATATGGAATCACAAAATACCCTGAATAGCCAAAGCTCTCCTGAAACAAAAAGAAGGGAATGGAGGCATCACACTCCCAGACTTCAAACTATACTACAAAGCCATAATCATCAAAACTGCATGGTACTGGAACAAGAGCAGACATACAGACAAATGGAATCGAATAGAAAATCCAGAAATAAACCCACAGACTTATGGTCAACTAATCTTTGACAAAGGAGCAAAGACTATGCATTGGAGCAAAGAAAGTTTGTTCAATAAATGGTGCTGGGAAAACTGGGTCGCTACATGTAAAAGAATGAAGCTTGACCACAACCTCACACCACACACAAAAATCAACTCAAAATGGATTAAAGAACTAGACATAAGACCTGAAACCATAAAATACATAGAAGGAAATATAGGTGAAACACTACGTGATATGCACATCAAAGACATCTTTACAGACACATCACCCAAAGCAGTGATAGTGAAGGCAAAGATAAACAGCTGGGACTACATCAAATTAAAGAGCTTCTGCACAGCAAAAGAGACAATAACAAAAACAAAGAGAAACCCCACCAACTGGGAGAACATTTTTTCACCCAACACTAATGATAAAGGACTGATCACAAAAATCTGCAAAGAGCTGATGAGACTCAACAACAACAAAGAAAATAATCCAGTCAAAAAATGGGCAGAAGAGCTAAAAAGAAACTTCTCTGAAGAGGAAATGCAAATGGCCAACAGGCATATGAAGAAATGTTCAACATCACTTGTCATCAGGGAAATGCAAATCAAAACTACCATGAAATACCATCTTACACCAGTGAGAATGGCACATATTAAAAAAAAAAAAAACAAACAAACTAGCAACAACAAATGTTGGCGAGGGTGTGGAGAAAAAGGAACTCTTCTGCACTGTTGGTGGGAGTAAAAACTGGTCCAACCAATGTGGAAAGCTGTGTGGAGATTTCTGGACCTACTCAACATAGAGCTTCCATATGATCCAGCAATTCCACTCCTAGGTATTTACCCAAAGGACACAGAAACATTAATTCCAAAGAACACCTGCACCCCTATGTTTATAGCAGCACTGTTTACAATAGCTAAGCTTTGGAAACAGCCCAAATGCCCAAAAATAGGTGACTGGATCAAGAAGATGTGGTACATATATACTATGGAATATTACTCAGCATTCAAAAAAGATAAACACATGCATTTTGCAGCAACATGGATGGCGCTGGAAGGGATCATGCTCAGCGAAATAAGCCGGAAAGAAAAAGAAAAATACCGGATGGTCTCATTCATAACAGGAATCTAGAAAACTTAAATAAGGGACCAGGAAAATGAATAACTATAAGAAAGTGAAAATCAAAATCAACAAAAAACTATGAACCAGAGACACTTTTTGGGGGGTGGGGTGCGGGAGGGGAGGGATTGGTGTCAGAATGGGGGGGTTGCATTTGTATGGGGAATATAAAAATAAAATTTATTATTTAAAAATAAATAAATAAATAAATAAAAGCTATAAAAAAAAAAAAAAAGGAAAGTTTCCTTCTTATTCCTGAGGTCTATAATCTCTTGATGGAGTGGAAAATGTTGTGCACAAAGAATGTCCTCGTGGTTGATAATTCCAATAATGTTCACCCAAAGTTTAAAGCAGAATTTTTTTATGCTACCTGCCTTAATAGTCCTAGGTGCCAACTGAAGCTTTACCTTTTACAAGGTTTCTTACCTTTCTGGCTTACTTGCCTAATGTTTTAGACAGAAAAGAGATAATCTCAAGAATGTTGATCCTTTATTATTCTTGAATTGGGCCAATTCATAGTGTCTCTTTTATTCAGAGAAGGTAGGCAAAGGGAATAGGATGAAGGGAAAAAACTGAAATCTAGCTTCATGTTGCTACCATTAAAATTCATAAAAAAAATTCACAATATAAGCTTAGAGAAAAATACAAACAGCTCCATTAAAAGCTCTCAGCTCCAATTACTCATTAGAGCCACCTGAATAATTTTGTAAAAATCAGCACTGCCAATGTTCCACATCAGACTAATCAAATAGAAATTTATTGGTGTCGAGGCATAGGGTTGATAACATGGTACTAGTATAAATCAGTAAGTAAAAAATGTTCTCAAGTGATTATGCTGTGCAACCAGGAATATGTAGCACAAAGGTGACATCTCTATACATCCTATCCTTTTTTCTATCAGTCCATGCTGATCTTTCAATGTAGGATGGGATGGAAGGAAGTGCATCATTCAAGAACTCCTCTATTACACCAGGCAGGGAGGTAAAAGGGGGAAAATTTTGAACTCTGACTTTATCATTAAGAGTTTTACCACAATTAGTAGAATGTTCTTGATCCACTGTCTTCATGGGTACAAAGTTGCTATGCTGACTCACCCATAAAATGTGTTTACTTGGACCAATAAAATCAGTCAAGGTGGTTACAGTGTAACTGTTCTTTGGGTAAACTTTAATTATAGTTTATTTCATGTTCCTTGTTTCCTAAATACTCTAACTTCAAAGATTATATAGAACAATGGCAATCTTTGAAACTGAATTACAAAACCGAGAGCTTATTGTGAAAGTGAAAGTCATTAATCTGTGATACACCAAATTAACTTTATTGTCCTCTTATTAATGTAGAAAAAGCCACTCCTGAATTCCTTATTGATGTTACATTAGCTACTGGATTTTATTTCATGTGAATTTTTTACATAGACTTATTACATAAAGTTAGAATATTGAAAATTCTACCTGTCATTTCTAGTATGTACACTTATCAGAATCACTTACCAGAATCATTTCTGGAGAATATTTTCTGTCAGAACCTTCTTATCTGATTTTTCTAAATCTTTCCTCGTATGTTTTTTTCTAATTTGAAATATTCCATAAAACTCAGTATATTCAGAATATCTAATTTTTCATCTCAATGTGCATCCCTTATGAAACTGTTCTATGATCCAGAGCTATTGAAAACCATTAAAGTTTCATCTTTATGTCAAGATTGTAGAATTTTAAAGTTTTCCCCTCTCATTGGATCAGTCTTGGTGAAATGGGTTATGAAATGCAGACTGCTGAATCTTTTGACATCCCCTGTGTGGCTAAATGCTTGCAAATGCACTGAAAGATGGAAGGAAGGGGAGGAGGGGAAGGGGAAGGAGAAGGGAAGGGAAGGGGGACGGGAGGGGGGAGGGGAGAGGAAGGGGAAGGGAAGAAGGAAGAAAAATTCAACCAGTCTAGTAATATAGATTAGATCTGGCATTTTCAATGTACTGGATTTTGTACCATTTTTAAAATCTCCAAAAAATAAAGGGCTTGATTTTATTCTTTGTGGGTTTTTCACAACCATAAATGTAACCTTAGTCACCCATCACTTAATAAGAATAACTCACTGCTTCTGCTTTATTTTGTATTTAATAGCCCACATTGAGTGTTTGAGTATGAGAGGGAACAGTACAATGTATGGTCATGAGGTCAGTACCTGCAAAGAAAAGGACTGTAGTGCAAAGGGGTTTTGTGGCAATGAATCACACTTGTTTACCCAATTTTTATCTTACATTTGGAATTACTAGTGTCAGGAAAGAGACACTAGTAATTTATGTTCTTAAATCCTCTGTGCGGTGTAGTAGACAGTGAGTGTTAGAGCTAAATATATAGTGTAGAGTTTGAAATCTATATTTACTATTTTCTAGTATGTCCAATTAAGTTTTACTTTTCTACAAGGTGGGGATTAAGCAAAACTCACAACATATGCCAAATACCTAATGAGATACTGTAATTGAAACACTATAATATCAAACTGGCATTGTGAAACCACTCAGTAAATGTTGGTTTTGATTTTGATTGTAAGAATATTATAAAGTACTTGTATCATTCATTTTCTCTGAAAATAAAGTGAATTGTCTATTCATGTTACCTTGAACATTCTTTATTCTACCATATTTCTATAATCTTTTCTACTCTCCCTTGGGATACTAGGCAAGTGACTTTGAAGCTAGGGAATGACTGGTGAAGGTGGCAACCTAGTGTTGGTAGGATACATCCCAGTTTTGTTTTGGATCTTGGTTTTGGGCCCTCTTAGATACTAATATCACCCATATGTTAAAGAGTTTATGTAATTTCTGCAGACAGGGATAACAGTCAAAAACCACTCCTTCCCCCCGCCCCCCCAAGGGAGAAATACATTGATTTCTCCCACAAGTAAGTAACAAAAGAAAACTTGAAGAACATGAAGAAGTGTTAGCTTGACTACAAATAAATCTGCAAAACCTTTGCAATGTACTTTAAACAGACATTCCAGATCACTACGTCTATTATCTGAAGATTTAGCAGATGGTCTCCCAGCCATACCCCAACCCATATTCTAAAAGTGTCTCATAATTTTACCAGTATATTCTTTCATTAATTTTCAGCTATTACATGTATTTGCAAACAGTTTCTGAGAATGCATATCAATACCATTGAACATAATCTCACATTATGGCCTATCCAAAAGACCTAGGATCAATTTATAGACAGATTTCATTTTTCTTATCTTCAGTTCCTTCTTGGTGTTTCTTTTGTTTGGAATAGTACAAAGATTTTCAATTTTAGAGCATTTCCTGCTTTACCTTTCTAGCTCTCCTGTGGTAAATGAATAAATGACTAACTCCATAAAGAAAGACATTTTCACCTTCAAATATTATATCTTTAACCTTTTTATCCCTCCTGAAGTGGTAAAAATTCCTGTTCAGCACATGACTCTAGATATCCAGCAGCACAAACTAGACATCAGAAAAAATGTGATCTTTTTCACAATAAACCCAGATACAGAGATTATAATTTTGGTGTATAAATTTTAAGGGTATAGTTGAATGACCTGGTATGTGGGATAGGGAACATATCATTTACTTCAAAAAGGTATGTATGACATCACTGGCAGTCTTTGACATAAGCAATATGTGGGCTTCCTGAAAAATGCAGAAGGATTAGAAAAACCTGGAAGTCACCATTCATAAATTCTCACACATTAAGTTTTTAACATCAACAATAATAACGTCAATATACATGTCAGAGAACTTTGTTTTAAAATTATAATTTGTGTAAAATAAAAGTGAACGTAATGTCTTCTGTGGCTGAAAAAAATGCCAAAACATATAATCCTTTAGATATGGCATGATGTCAAGACCATGTCTCCATCTCTTGGTTCTGGTCTCCTACAAATTAGCTTCATATTGATGAAGAATCTATGTTTATTTTAGTGTGGTCCACAGCAGTATCCTGCAGGTCCAATAAATGAAACTGGACTTTTCATCTCAGTAGCTCTCACATAAGTTCAGAGATTCCTTCTGAAAGAATAAATATCTGGAGTATGTTTATTTCCAAAACAATTATTATGATTAAGATTTGGTACATGAACTGGCTTGGTCATAGTCATCTATTTAATCCAAAGTCCTACATTTGATGTCTCATTCAAAATTCATATACTAAAAACAAGAAAAAGCATGGTGACTCAAAAAAAATTGAGAGAGTCTCTTACGAGAAAAATTGGGAGATGTTGAGTATGCAAATGCAACACATTAATTTTAATATATAGGAGTAAAAATATCAACTATGAACATTTGAAAATATTTTTCTAGTGTTCTTTAACCTTGGACAAGATATATAATATAAACTTTATTTCTTTGGTGAGAACATTGTACTTTGAACCCAGCTGTTTTCTCTTCTTCCCTATGTGCTCTCCTCAGGCGCTTGCTTTTTCCTTTGTCACAAATGAGTCTTACCAATGTTCTTTCTCTTTTCCATTTTCCTAGGCAAATATTGGAATATTCCCAAATAATCTCTCAAATACCTAATTTTAAAATTACTTTAAATACTACCTGTTTCAAAAACTCTTAGAATTATGTTGCTGTGATTTGTTAACACAGGGAGGAAGGGAGCTTGATAGAGACAGTAGAGGCATCAACTTGATAGAGGGGAGGGCACTGAAAATTTGGTGTGTGAGGTGAGACATATACAACTGGAGGTGAAGATGTGGCCTTAAATTTTCTATAGTTTGGTAAATCAATAATATTTTATTTATATACAAATGCATTTAAATAAGCAAAATAAATATAGAAAAGTTCCTATTAAAAGCACCACAATATTCTAGAATCATTCTTCCATCATTCCATTATTTTATAACATATAATCATAATTATTGTACATGTCTTATACATATACTAACACTTTGCTATTTACAGAATATCTGTCCTACAATAATTATATAGATTCATTAAATAATTGAGCAGAGTGTATGAGAAAAAAACATCAAATAGGTGGGGGCGGAGCAACATGGCGGCGAGGAGACGCTGCGAGTAAGATCTCCCATTAAAAAAAGTTAATAGGGAGGAAAAGCGGCAGGTCCCAGTGAGAACTGGGACACGGAAGATAAACGGACGACTCTAGCAAACTGCCCGAAGAAGAAAGTTGCCATAAAAGAGGACCAGAAGGGAGGGAAGCGCAGAACCCTGCTCCCCTCCCCCGCCCACAAAGTCGGCACTCTCCGACCGGCAGAGAGGAGGGAAACAACAAACCAAAACGGCCAACAAGAAAAACGGACGCAGCAAGTGGGACTGTGAGTGGAAAGGAACTATTTCAGCCACCACACCCCGTCAACGGGAGCTGAGGCGAACCCTGCAGGATTCGCCGCCGCGGTGAGCGAACGACTCCAGGCGCCATTAGAGAAGAACAAAGACCCCGGGAGACGCTCACACAGCCCGGGCTGCCAGTAAGCTTGCGCGGAAAGTGGCGCGCTCGGCGCGCTTGAAAAGCAAGTGCAGACCAGGATCGCGGCTGCCCAGGTCCCCGCGCCTGCCACCTAGGCTTGGGAGACGACCTAGGCTTGCCGGGAGACGCTCGGAGGTCCTCACTGAGGTGAAGGTCCTTCCCTGAGTAAGCAGGAACCAGGCGCCCAGGCACGGGAGCGGGTGCAAAAGGCGCCATTCCCGCGCCACTGAACTGGGCTACAGCCCGCGTCCTGGAACTGAGGGCTTTGGAACTGAGACCCGGGGCACGAAATTAGGGGCGTGGGTTCCCCACGACGGTAGGGCACAAGGCAGACACAGCACCCCAAAGCCGTTGAGGTGTACCCTACCATCCCCGCTCTGCTCCCTGTCCCACGGGGTGGAAAATCAGCTCCCCTAGGGCTCTAGGAGAGATCTCTGGCGCCACCTAGCGACTTGAAGCCAGCACAGGCTCCTGAAGGAGCTAGTGGCCAGCTGGGGAGTTAGCCCACACCCGGCCCCTTCCGAACAAGTAGTCTGAGCCCACAGGGAGAGCGAGCACCCACAGCCAGGGCAGATCAGGCACGCAGAAGAGTGTGCCTGACACCGTACGCGCAGGGAGTGTGTCCCACATCACCATTTTAGAACAGGGACATTTCTTCAGTAAAGACTACCTGCAGAAGGCTTCCTCAGGAGCCAGAGGTGAGTGGGGGAAGTTCGCCCACGCCAGACCCCCTCTGGCCTGCAGTCCAAGCCCAGAGGGGGAGCAGGAACCCACCGCCGGGGCAGACCAGGCGCACAGGGGAGTGTGTCCCCACATCGACATTTTAGGACAGGGACCTTTCTCCAATAAAGACTGCTTGAAACTGACAGATGACTCCTGGAGGAACCAGAGGGGAGCAGAAAAGCTCACCCAAGATGCCGGCCAGTCCCAACTACACAGTGTCCCAACGCATACGGCAAATTAGAAAACAGACAGTAGGGAGGAGAAGAACCACACGCAACCTAGCAACTCTCCAGAGAAAAAGCACACCACAAAAAGAAAACCAGCCCTCAGATTGCAACGACAGTAACTTGGAAGAACTTCTGAGCCTTCCAGAAAGAGAATTTAAAATTGCCGTGATTAAAAAACTGACAGAAGTCATAAAGGAAAACAATGATAAGGGAAAAATAATCAACGATCAGAAGAATGAAATTGAGTCCCTAAAGAGGGAAGTAAAAGAAATGCAGGAGATCAAAGAATTAGTGGAAGGACAAAAGAATTCTGGGAAAAGCAATGAAAGCAGAATTGATGAAATGGAAGAACGAATAAGTGCTCTTGAAGACACAGAAATAAAAAGAACCAAAACAGAAAAGGAAAGAGAAGTACAAAGGAAAAAGAATGAAGAAAGACTTCGGGAACTATCTGACTCCATGAGGAAAGGAAATATAAGAGTTATAGGAATACCAGAAGGAGAGGAGAGAGATGTAGGAACAGAGAAAATATTCAAAGAGATAATTGAAGAGAACTTCCCAAATGTGAAGAAGGAGCTGAAAATTGATATACAAGAAGCAAGAAGAACACCAAACTTCCACGACGAAAGAAAAAATACAGCAAGACACATAATAGTAAAGCTCCCAAGAATCCAGGACAAGGAAAAAATAATGAAGCTGGCAAGAGGGAAGAAACAGATAACATTCAAAGGAAAGCCAATCAGGCTGACATCAGACTTCTCCGAAGAAACACTACGGGCAAGGAGAGAGTGGAGGGACATAGTCAACAGACTCCAAGAAAACAGATGCCAACCAAGAATACTCTATCCCGCAAAGCTCTCCTTCCTCTTTGAAGAAAGAATATGGACCTTCCCAGACAAAGAGAAACTCCGGAATTTCATTGCAACTAAACCACCACTCCAAAAAATACTACAAGGAATCCTAAAGCCAGAACCTCAGAGGGACGAATAACAATGAAAGAAGGCCAAAAAAAAAAAAAAGTTATTAAAAGAATAAATAAAATCAAAGGAAAGACAAACACAATGGCAAATACAGATGTTAACATATCAATATTAACTCTAAATGTAAATGGACTAAACTCTTCAATAAAAAGACACAGAGTTGCAGCCTGGATTAAGAAACAAAACCCAACCTTTTGCTGTCTCCAGGAAACACATTTAGCTACAAAAGATAAAAATAGGCTCAAAGTTAAAGGATGGAAAACAATCCTACAAGCAAATGGACCAAAAAAGAAAGCAGGAACAGCTATACTTATATCAGATAAAACAGATTTCAAACTCAAAAAGATAAAAAGAGACCCCAATGGTCACTACATTATGATCAAGGGGACAATACTTCAAGAAGAAATAACACTCATTAACATATACGCACCAAATGAAGGAGCACCAAAATATATGAGACAACTGTTGTCCTCTCTGAAAACAGATATCAGAGAAAACACATACGTAGTGGGAGACTTCAACACACCACTATCAACAATGGATAGATCAACAAGACAAAAAATAAGTAAAGAAACCAAAGCTCTAAATAAGGACCTAGAGCAATTGGGCTTAACAGACATCTATAGAACACTAAACCCCAAAAAAACGGAGTACACATTTTTCTCAAGCGCACACGGATCATTCTCCAGGATCGATCACATACTGGGGCACAAGACAAACATCAACAGATACACCAAGATTGAAATCATATCAACCATCTTTTCTGACCATGAAGGCATCAAACTAGAAATAAACCATAAAAAGAAGGCAAGGAACTTTCCTACCTCATGGAGATTAAAAACCACACTACTGGAAGACCACTGGACTAATGAGGAGATCAAAGAAGAAATTAAAAAATTTTTTGAATTGAACGACAAGGAGGACACCAATATCCTAAATGTATGGGATGCAGCAAAAGCAGTAATAAGAGGAAAATATATAGCAATAGAAGCTCACATCAAGAAACAAGAAAGAACTCAAAGAAACAACCTAATCTCGAAGCTCAAAGATCTAGAAAAAGAACAACAAAAAAACCCCAAAACCAGTAGAAGAAAAGAAATAATAAAAACCAAAGCAGAAATAAATGAAATTGAAATTAAAAAAACAATCCAAAAGATCAATGAAACCAAGAGCTGGTTCTTTGAAAAAATCAATAAAATAGACAAACCCCTAGCCAGGCTCACAAAGGAAAAAAGGGAGAAAGCACAAATAAACAGGATCATCAATGAAAGAGGAGAAATCACAACGGACACAGCAGAAATCAAAAGAATAATCAGTAACTACTATGAACAGTTATATGGAAACAAGTTTAACAATCTAGAGGAGATGGACAAATTCCTACAACTCTACAATCACCCAAAGCTAGATAAAGAAGAAATAGAACACCTAAACAGACCAATTACAATTAGCGAAATTGAAATGGTAATCAAAAACCTCCCCAAAAACAAAAGCCCAGGACCTGATGGATTTACAAATGAATTCTACCAAACATTCAGAGACGAATTAGTGCCTATCCTTCACAAACTCTTCCAAAAAATTGAGAAGGAAGGGACAATACCAAACACGTTCTATGAAGCCAACATTACACTAATACCAAAACCGAACAAGGACAACACAAAAAAGGAAAACTACAGGCCAATCTCCCTAATGAACACTGATGCAAAAATCCTCAATAAAATTTTAGCCATCAGAATCCAACAATGTATCCATAAGATAATTCACCACGACCAAGTAGGATTCATTCCAGGGGCACAAGGATGGTTTAACATCCGAAAATCAATCAACGTTATCCAACACGTAAACAAAAAGAAATATAAAAACCATATGATAATATCAATAGATGCTGAGAAAGCTTTCGACAAAGTGCAACACCCATTCATGATAAAAGCCCTTGAAATTCTTGGGATACAAGGAACATACCTCAACATCATAAAGGCCATCTATGACAAGCCAACAGCCAGTATCATTCTCAATGGTGAAAAGCTGAAAGCAATTCCATTAAGATCTGGAACAAGACAAGGATGTCCACTCTCACCACTGCTTTTCAATATAATACTGGAAGTCCTAGCCAGGGCAATAAGACAAGAGAAAGACATCCAAGGAATCCAAATAGGAAAAGAAGAAGTCAAACTATCACTATTTGCAGACGATATGATATTATACATAGAGAACCCCAAAAACTCCACAGAAAAGCTAATTCAACTCATCAATCAGTTCAGTAAAGTGGCAGGATACAAAATCAACACGCAAAAATCAGTAGCCTTCCTATACACAAACAATAAATCTGAAGAAGAAGAAATCAAAAAAACCATCCCTTTTGTTATTGAAACAAAAAAAATCAAATATTTGGGAATAAATCTAACAAAAGAGGTAAAGGACCTATACAAAGAAAACTATAAAACACTGTTAAAAGAAATAGAAGAAGACACAAAGAAATGGAGAGACATCCCCTGCTCGTGGATTGGAAGAATAAACATTATTAAAATGGCCATCCTTCCAAAAGCAATATACAGATTCAATGCTATTCCAATAAAAATTTCAATGTCATTCTTCAAAGAAATAGAACAATTATTGATGAAATTCATATGGAATCACAAAAAACCCCGAATAGCCAAAGCTCTCCTGAAAAAAAAAGAAGGGAATGGAGGCATTACACTCCCAGACTTCAAACTATACTACAAAGCCATAATCATCAAAACTGCATGGTATTGGAACAAGAACAGACATACAGACCAATGGAATCGAATAGAAAATCCAGAAATAAACCCACAGATTATGGTCAACTAATCTTTGACAAAGGAGCAAAGACTATGCATTGGAGCAAAGAAAGTTTGTTCAATAAATGGTGCTGGGAAAACTGGGTCGCTACATGTAAAAGAATGAAGCTTGACCACTACCTCACACCATACACAAAAATCAACTCAAAATGGCTTAAAGAACTAAACATAAGACCTGAAACCATAAAATATATAGAAGGAAATATAGGCGAAACACTACGTGATCTGCACATCAAAGACATCTTTACAGACACATCACCCAAAGCAGTGATAGTGAAGGCAAAGATAAACAGCTGGGACTACATCAAATTAAAGAGCTTTTGCACAGCAAAAGAGACAATAACAAAAACAAAGAGAAACCCCACCAACTGGGAGAACATTTTTGCACCCAACACTAATGATAAAGGACTGATCACAAAAATCTGCAAAGAGCTGATGAGACTCAACAACAACAAAGAAAATAATCCAGTCAAAAAATGGGCAGAAGAGCTAAAAAGAAACTTCTCTGAAGAGGAAATGCAAATGGCCAACAGGCATATGAAAAAATGTTCAACATCACTTGCCATCAGGGAAATGCAAATCAAAACTACCATGAGATACCATCTTACACCAGTGAGAATGGCACATATTAAAAAAACTAGCAACAACAAATGCTGGCGAGGGTGTGGAGAAAAAGGAACTCTTCTACACTGTTGGTGGGAGTGCAAACTGGTCCAACCACTGTGGAAAGCTGTGTGGAGATTTCTGGACCTACTAAACATAGAGCTTCCATATGATCCAGCAATTCCACTCCTAGGTATTTACCCAAAGGACACAGAAACATCAATTCCAAAGAACACCTGCACCCCTATGTTTATAGCAGCACTGTTTACAATAGCTAAGCTTTGGAAACAACCCAAATGCCCAAAAATAGATGACTGGATCAAGAAGATGTGGTCCATATATACCATGGAATATTACTCAGCATTCAAAAAAGATAAACACATGCAATTTGTAGCAACATGGATGGCGCTGGAAGGGATCATGCTCAGCGAAATAAGCCAAAAAGAAAAAGAAAAATACCGGATGGTCTCACTCATAGCAGGAATCTAGAAAACTTAAATAAGGGACCAGGAAAATGAATAACTATAAGAAAGTGAAAATCAAAATGAACAATAAACTATGAACCAGAGACACTTTTAGGGGGGCGGGGGCGGGAGGGGAGGGATTGGAGTCAGAATGGGGGGGCTGCAATTGTATGGGGAATATAACAATAAAATTTAAAAAAAAAAATCAAATAAACATCAAAACATCAAATAAAAAGACATCAAATAGTTAACATTCCCTAATTGGCTTCTAACCTAATTCTCATTTTAATAGTTTCCAACCTCTATAATAAAACTTACTCACAGCAACATGGATGGAGCTAGAAGAGATTATTGTCAGTGAAATAAATCATAAGGAAAAAGAAAAAAAAGCATAGATGATTTCGCTTATAGGAGGAATACTGGGGAACCAAATAAGGGATCAGAAAAAAAATAACAATAAAAAAATTAACAGGCAATTATAAATCAGAGACATTCTGCAGAGGGACTGGGATCAAAACAGGGGAGGGAAGAGCACAAGGGACTATGGCAATGGTTCATGGCTGATTTGGTGGTGGGAATTCTATGGGAACTACAGCTGAGAGGAGAAAGCAAACATTGTACCAAAATGAATGATTATGTCATATATACAAAAAATAATATATATACATATATACAAAAAATAAAACTCCCAGTAACAGAATAAAATGATAAAGATTTATAAAATAAATTGGATATAAAAGTGTTTTTCACTATATTTTAGCTCATTGGAAATATTTTTGGCATGGTTCAAGACAATTCTTTTTGTTTCAAACTCTGTTATTTATGTAATTCTGTATATTTTGGTTCAATCTTTGAGACCAATTTTGACCTCAAGCCTCTTTTAAAAAAAAAAAATATTTTTATACAACATCTGTGGTACAGGCCACAGGCACGGGAGGGTGAGAGGATTCACCAGAGACAGGGCAGGGAGCAGAACAGGTAGATGGCAGAAATACACTGCTGAGGTGAGCAGCAGGAGCAACGGGAGAGGTCTGTGGCACCATGTGGTGTCAGTACCAGCCTTACACCAGCAGGGGGACCTGGGGTGGTGGTTGCTTCCGCCCAAGGATGAGTCGCTTTTGCCCAAAGCGGAGGCTGATGCAACAGTACCCGGATGTTGCAAATCCACGTAAAGCGCATGTGCAGGCTGAGAGCTATATATAGCCCCTCCCCTCGAATAAAGAGAGTTCCTGCTTCCAGCCAAGAGAGTGCACGCGTCTTTTCATCCCCAGCCCCTCCGCCGTGTTCCTGAATCCGGTTGGCCTGCAGGCAGGACCGGCAAGTGGCGCCCGAACATGGGGCATGAGTACGAGGGAACCTCTGAGGGACAGATCAATCGGTAAGGTAAGGATTAGGTAAGTGATTGGCAACATGGGCAATACCATGTCCAAGGGCCAACTTGTTAGAGCCCTACAACTTCTCCTTAAACATTATGGAACTCCCATTAAGGTTCAGACCCTTCATAATCTAGTCTCAGTCCTCGCAAATACCAGCAAATGGTTCTTTCAGCAGGACACCGTCTCAGTAAGAAACTGGGAAAAGGTCAAAGCAGACTTCCTTCTTTACAGGGACCTTTACGGACCCCAAACTATTCCCCCCCGTATTTTTTCTGTGTGGCAGCTAGTCCATGATGCCCTTAGTGATGGGGGAGCAGCTGCTTATGAACTAGTGGCTGAGGTATTGCACTCCGCAGCTCAGTCCAAAAGCGAAACGCCCGCCACATACTCGGCCACGGCAAGCTCAGCCACAGAAAGCCCCCCTCCTCAATCCTCAAATCTGGGGGGAGAGTCCTCTTCAGACGAGGGGGATGTGGAGGACAATACAGACTATCCACCTCCCTATGATAGACCACCCCCGTCAACCAAAAATTGGCGGTATCCCTCCCTTTCTTTCCTTTTCTTTTTCCTGTCACCTTCTTTGCCTTCCTCGCCTTCCTCATTTCCTCTCCTTCCATTCTTTCCTTCAAAATACCATGGACATTTACTCTACTGTACAACTTAATACATTTTAATATCTAAATAAATCAGCATTTAATATCTAAATATCTTCCTTATGAGAAAGAAATTGCCTTTAAATTTCACATGACTTTGAAGAAATTATACACAGATGATGAGAACAAATTAAGCTAAAACTTAGTAGAAGGAAATAATATATGGCAATCAGAATGAAAGCAAATGAAAGAGAGACTAAAAAGACCATAAAAATATAGCAAAACTAAGTTTAAAAAAAAATGAAAACTTTAGCTAGATTAACCAAGAAAAATAGAGATACTCAAATGAAATTGGTCATGAAAAAGTAGACATTATACCTGATACCACAGAAATGTAAAGGATCATAATATTCTATTATGAGCAAATATACACTAACAAATTTGGCTATCTGGAAGAAATAGATTAATTCCTAGAAATATGTACTCTTCCAAGGCTGATTCAAAAAAAAAAAAATAGAAAATCTGAGCAGATAGATTTTTAGTAAGGAGATTGAATCAGCAATTTAAAAAACAAACACACACACAAAAATCCCCCAAAATGCTCAACTAAGAAAACTCTAGGATGATATGATTTCACCTGTATCCCTCCCTTCCAGCTCTACTTCCAGGGGCTTGTGCAGTCCCTCACTTCTGCTCTTTCAAAATTCACCTCCTCAAGCCCTTCTCAAACATCCCGCGAGGAAAACACCTAGGAGTTTCTCTTTACATATTATTTCTGTAGTTGATATCCCTCTATCTGTATTACCATAGCTGTAAAAGGCTATCTACATACTTAATATAATAAGCTTTACCATAATCTAAAAAGTCTGTTCACTTATATTTAATAAAGTATCTTAAAAAATAGGCAAAAGGTGTTTTCACCTAGCCGTCATATAGATTAGTTCTTTGCATACCTCTGCTATTTATTTCATCCCAGTGTGCTCATTTTTTTTTTCTTTTCTAAATGTAAGTTAAAAAACAGACTAACAAAGCCACAAAATTTTAACATAATAAAAAAATATTTAGAGGGTAATAGTCCCCAGTGATACTTTAAGTGAAATTCAACCAAACCTTATACCTTAAGAAATGCTATTCCAGAAAACTTCCGTATTAACCACCATGTTCACATAGTACTGATTGCTAGTCACTTTGATCCTGTAGTATATAATCAACGTTTTAATGTGTTACATGCATTTGTTTAGTTTAAACCCTCACAACAACCCATGAGGTAGGTAATCCATTTTATGTATGAGTCAGACTGAGATAAGCTACACAAAAACACCACTGTTAAGTAGCAAAGCCAAAATTTGACCTCAAAATCCCAACCACAATACAAACTTTTATTTAAATAAGGAAAAAAGACTACTGTACAATATTACTCTTCAGGTGCAGCCTATAAAGCCTTGGCCTTAAATTGCTTAGCTCTGAGAAAGTGCTTCAGAGATTCTTAGGTTTAGAAATGATACCATCTGGATACCTTTGCTTAAACCGAGCAATGACATCTGGGTCTAGTAAATGAATCTCTCTTCGGCTGACTCGCTTACTTCATAGTCCGCTCTCCAATCCGCCCAACGTAGAGGCGCTCTCCAAACCTTCTGAAAATGATTCTCCACTTGCTACTACTCTTCCACCTCCAACTGCAAGCACCACCCCTCCTTTGCAACATGATTCATTGGACAATAGTTAATAATCCCCCTTTCCTTCTGCCGGTTTCCAGAAAGGGGGGTATTCTCCCGTCATTCTTGTCTACCAATTCCACCACTGGACTCCCTTCTATAGTGTCTTTCAATCTATCGTTCAACAATCAATCCTCCCTCAATTGTAGCTGTCACCTTTCCTCTTGTTGGTCCAGAACCCTCAACAATTCCTTTGTTGTCTTGCGTTTCCCTAAGGTCGTTATTATGCCTGTCAATGTGTCTGAGTCTACTTCTCAGGTAATCATCCGAAATCGACAAGCAGGTCCGGCATTGTTTGTTGGCGCCTTGATCTCTGTCTTCTCGACGCTGGCAGCTGCGGCCGCGGTGGTCGGCGGCCTAGATCTATCCAACTTCGTACTCAATGCAGATACCAACAACCATCTCTCAGTCGGACTACTCCAGTCTCCAGCACCTTTCTCACACAAAATTCCATCAACAACCATCTCGCAGTCGGACTACTCCAGTTGAATCCACAAGTTTCCTTAATACAGGAAGAAATTGACTTATTGACTTTAACTGCTCATGTTCCTTATATCCCTACCTATGCCTTCACGTGTGTTACACCTGCCATCCTTTTCAACTATTCCTTTCAAGTTCATACCCTTAATGACTACCTGCGCGGCCCGTGGAACCAAACCTTTCTCAATTTTACTGCACAATTGGCTAATCAAATTCTAACCATTAACAACATCCGTGCTTCGGTATATAATCCTGATCAGGCCCTCCCCTGGCTTTCAAAGGCCTGGGGACTGACAAAATCCTTGGGGGAAGCAATATCACTCCTAGGTACAATCCTCTTCTGCCTGGAAATCATTTTCTACATGCTGTGGTGCCAGTGGAATAGACGAAAAATCCGCAAGTAGCTCTCCAAAATGTGCGCTTTTCTCCATTACAGCCCACTGAAAATCCCAGGGTGTGGATAAACATTGTCCTTGACCACCTGTAGGACAATGACGGGTAAGATGGTGGTGTACCCGTAGCAACCTAAGACAGCTCCACTACCTTACCTAGTGCTGCAGGAGGCCTTGTTCCTCCAGCCAGATAGGATACTGACAAGCAGCTAAGAGAAAAGGCCTCACACCGTGGGGCTGAAGATCTGGCATCCCTTTGCTTTTTGTTCTTGGTCATAGAGAGAGAAAAATTTATCAGAAAGTATATTAGGCAATAAATTATATGTATCAGCATACTTTAAGTAAATAGCACAAAAAATTGTTTGTTTAGAAATTAGTTGTTGGGCAGTTTGGCCCACTTGACAATGGGAGATGGTTTGTTGAACATGCCTACAAGCATTATAATACAATAATTATAGTGGGTCCTTTTTTTGCCTTCCCTTGAAGTTTCTTGGGAAAGTTTTTAAATGAAGCTATTTGAGTTAAGGAGTTTCTAGGTAAAGGAATTTCTGATAGCTGAGTAGCAGCCAGCCCCTGCTGTGAAGGCCATGAGAATAAGAAAAGTTCTTTCTTTGCTTAGGATTTAGCTGATGAGGATGTTCCGGTGGCTATCAATTGTCTTAGGTTATTGTTTAGCTGAAACAATGAATTTTAGTGTAAGACTTAGTTTTATTAACCTTGAAGGTTGCCTTCTTGCTGAGAGCATAGAAAAAGAGATGCACTAATTGTTTCTGCTTTGTTTTTATGCACTTGATAATGTAATCTCAATGCTTGCAAAAAATGTATAAATAAAGAACCTGCTGAGCCTTTCAGCAGAAGATACTAACACCTCACCAAGTGTCGGTGTCTTCTCATTCCCTTCCTCCAGCCCCTAAGTTTCAGATCATTCGTATTTGCTGAGGCCGTCTCATCCTTTCAGGAACCCCTCACATGACATTTTGCCGGAGGCTGGTCCCCTGCACCTAGGATCCTGGTAGTGGGTGGCTATGACGGGTAAGCACGTGAGTACGACTGCCACAACCTAAGACAGGCCCAGTGTGTGTCCCCCCCATCAATAAAGTAAAAACAGGGGAGCTGTCAGTACCAGGCTTACACCAGTAGGGGGACCTGGGGTGGTGGTTGCTTCTGCCCAAGGATGAGTCGCTTCTGCCCAAAGCGGAGGCTGATGCAACAGTAACCGGATGTTGCAAATCCACGTAAAGCACATGCACAGGCTTTCCGAGATATAGCCCCTCCCCTCGAATAAAGAGAGTTCCTGCTTCCAGCCAAGAGAGAGTGCCAGCCAAGAGAGTGCACTCGTCTGTTCATCCCCAGCCCCTCCACCGTGTTCCTGAACCCCGTTGGCCTGCAGGCAGGACCGGCAATGTGGGATTCTCGCCAGCTGGCTGGGATAGAACCTGCACTGTGGAGGCTGCAGACAGCTTCACAGCATGGCGCTCAACCCTCTGCGCCACAGGGGAAACCCTACCTCAAGCCTCTTAATGATCCTTTTTTGGAAATTATTGTTCTTTTTTATTTTTTATTTTATTTTTATATATTTTACATCATTGTTCATTTTTAAACAATGTTTGCTTCCCCCTGCTTCAGGTGTAGTCCCCATATAATTCCCTCACCAATTCACCCTTGTACCATCATCAAAGTCCCCTGTGCTCCTTCCTCCCTTCCTCCCATCCCTCTCCCTATTCCTCCCCTGCAGGATATCTGTGATTTATAATTGTCTGTTTTTGTTGTGTTGTGTATTGCTTTTATTTTTAGTGTTCTTTAAAAATAATGTTCTAGTCAGCATAGGCTGATGTTTCTGCCTCATATTGTTTTCCTCTTGCAAATCTGAAATCAGATCTAGTAACTCTACCTGTCAAAGTACACAAAAAACTAATAGAGTGAATCATTTTAATGCATATCATTTACATGCTTTCATTTATATATTGTAGTGTACTCCACTGTAAGCTGGAGCAGTAATTGAGAGATCTATTGATTTTCATCTTCTTTGAACAAAATTTTATGCTACACAGAAGGAGAAGAAAAAGATATAAAAATAAAATGAATGAATGAGAATACCATAGGCATCGTAGGTTAGGTTTTCTTATAAATAATTAATATACATTTATGAGAAATGATGAGTTAAAGGGTTCAAACATAAAACAAGAAGTAAGATGAATAAACTAAATTGTTTTATATAAAACATACTCTCCTCATCAGCAACATTTTGTACAGCTGTACATAGGGTACACTGCACAATTCCAGCCATGTCAATCCTGTAGACCATAGGTCAGCAAGCTCATTCTATAAAGGGCCAGAAAGCAAAAATGTTCATCCTTGTATGTCACATAAAATCATTGTACATATTGCTTTTCTTCCTCACATTTTCCTTTGAAAATGTCTTTGGTTATAAATTATACAAAAATAGACTGTGGACTAGAATTGGCCCATGGGCTATGGCTGTAAAACCCTAACAGGGACTATGACATCAGAATTGGCGCTGTGCAATAGGGTGACCTTCTAACAGTAACACCACTCTAACTTAGACTTAAGAGAATTTTTCATAAATATAATTGTTTTCAAAAACGTGATGACCTCATTCAATACATTTCAACCCATCTGTTTGGAATATGTTATGTGTCAATTATCTCTAATGAGATTATCAAATATTTATGTAAGTCTCAAAGGCATACTGGAAAAACCACACATTGTGGGGTGCATTTATATAGATAGACCTAGGAAAGATTTGACTATCCAAATATTTTTTTTTAAAGATTTATTTATTTATTTATACAAGAACTGGGGTATAGGCCAGATGTGCAGGAGGATGAGAGGATTCATCAGAGACAGAGTGGGGAACAGAACAGGCTGACTGACAAAATACACTGCTAAGGGGAGTAGCAGGCCTGACAGGAGAGATTTGCTGCACCATGTGGGACCCTCACCAGCCAGCTGGAATTGAACCTGCACTGCAGAGGCTACGGACAGCTTCAGAGCATGGCTCTCAACTGCCTGCGCCACCAGCGGAGGCCCAGGCTATTCAAATATTATGCAATTCCTTGGCTATAAAATATCCTTATGATATATGTACAGGTCTTATTCTTCAAGTTACTGGCAATTAGTTACTATACACACTCACTTCGTAACAAAGGCAATTTTTTTTTTTTATCATAAAGGTGTTATATTATTACAGAGCAACCCCAATATGAAATGGGTTACGTGACTGTGGGTCCTCACCAGCAGGCTTAAAGGGACTTATTAATGCTAAACTGCTGACACACACAAAAGGTTAATAAAGGGTTTATTTACAAAAGAAGGGGAAATAAAGACATGGATAACTCAGGGAGAAAAAGAGGGAGATAAATTTGTGAAAGTGTCCTACCCATTTCACCAACCTATAATCCCAATGACCCACTGAGAGCTGGCAAAAAGCCAAGTGCCATGAGGATAAGAGTGTGATCCCCACCCAACTGGCTGGTTATATGACCAAACAAAAAATATGGTTGCTTAACTCCACCCTCTGTTCCTCACAACTCTCCCTTTGGTTATCATGGGATTTGTAGTTCCCAGTGTCTTGATGAAATGGGGGTGGAATCCTCAAAGGATACCCTTTCCCCCTAACAATATGAGTGAGAATATCATAAGTATTGAGACAGGGCAAGCTAGGGTTATTAGGCAGTTTTAGGACAGTGCAGGAGGCGACCTTTGAAGAATTCAGGAAGGCTTCAGAGATAAGGACAAGCAAGGAAATGAAACCAATTCCACTGGGAAAAACAAACATCCCAGCACCACAGATAATCTTGTTGAGGATGGTCCTGGTTTTCTTCAGATGATAAGATAAAGTATAAAGATGCTCACTGGGAGGGCTAGACCATAAAGATAAAGATATAACAAATGGGGAAAGACAGACCTGTTAGATAAGGAATGTGAAGATCTCCCACTCAGTAGCAAATTAAGTGAGACAGCCAAAAACTGACCAATCACAAATAGACTGGTAGAGCTTTAGAATAATCAGGGAAAGAAAGTATATATTCCCTGAGACACGATTCCACTTTGGCTTCCTTGCCCCTCCCAGGTCTGGTTCCCTGGAGGCCCACTTTATTTCTGCTCTTTTTCTCCTCAATAAACTTTTTCTTTCTCTAAACAAACCTGCCTCTTCTCGCTTGCTTGCCTGAGCGTCTGCGAAGTTCCTGCTGCGGCTTCGTGAGACACCAACCCGTGGGGGTCTAGCG
The DNA here is from genome assembly GCF_964194135.1 of Talpa europaea. Classification (NCBI taxonomy): domain Eukaryota; kingdom Metazoa; phylum Chordata; class Mammalia; order Eulipotyphla; family Talpidae; genus Talpa; species Talpa europaea. The sequence goes on along the minus strand of NC_140068.1, from coordinate 101,067,364 downwards.
GCTGGGGCTCAGCGCTGCCCTGCAGCCTGGAATCCGTTTCTGGCTGGGAGAGTAGGCCTGACAATTCCAGCATCATTTTGGGGGCTCGTCCGGGATCTCACAAGATTTTGGGTAAGTCAGCCGAGAGGCACAAATTGTTTCTATCTTCAGCTTGACCTAAACTCTTCTTGTTAAACATTTTCTTTCTCTCGGAGCCATCAAAGAGGCCATAAAAAGGGCACAGGACAGTCAGTAAATGCCAAAGGGCGACTGCCTTAAAGACTCTGTGAAAGGATAAACTGGTGACCAGACCAGGTAAGGGGACTAGCCCATCTGCCAGTCAAAGATAAAAGTCTGGTGTCGTTGTATGAGGGACTCCGGTCTCCGAAGAGCTAGGCACATACGTCATGTAGAGGCCGTCCGGGAGCTGCACATAAGGGGCTGATCTCCCAGCAGCTCGGGCCATCCTCCCTTACCTTCAGCAGAGTGGGAGCTGCTGAGACCCAGTGGAGGATGAATGGTCCCAATGTGACAGTTGGGAAAGTCATTCCTCACTAAGCACCACACAGGATCCGACACAGAACCCAACCCTGGCCTCAGATCCCTGTTAGGATTATTTTGAATGGCTCCTCTTATCTTTCTCTGCTCTCTCTCTCCCTTTCCTATTCTTCCTTCTCTTGCAATGCAACTGATTTACTTCTCTGTTACCTGTGGGCTTCAAACAGGCAGTAGATATTTCAAAAACTTTCTCTCTGTCCTATATTTGATTGCAAAAAAATTAATGGGCACCCGTCGGCCCGGTAAAAACGACTAGCGTGAGGCCGCCATTCTTAAAGTCTCGGGTGACAGGTTTCTCAGCTGGAAAGGCTTCCTGATCCCCACTTGCTGAGTGGGAATGTCGGGACTCTCTTGTCACCGATTCCTACTTTCCTCTATCATCCGTGGACTCCGAGGGTGCTCAGAACGACCAAGCTGTGACCCTTGGAACCCTGGACACCCAGGAGATCCGATGGCTCAAACAAGGCGTTCTGCTAGGACGGCACCTAGGCGAGAGTCACGGAGGCCAAACAGTAAAAAAAAAAAAGAGAAAAGGGACTTTCACCTTCTTGATCCCTCCCCTATAGGACGGACTTCTTTCAGCTTCTATCAAGGCAACTTATAAACATAAGGTACAAAATGGTCTTATAAAAATCTTGGGGCACCCCTGGGAGCCTTTTCCCTGGTGTCTGTTTTAATCCTGCTGGTTGGCACAGGCAGGAGAGACTGAGTTTCATATTATGACAGGAATGTATGTACAGTTTTGCTTCAAATCCTAGGTCCAGCTAATTAATTATACCTTTGGTATTATAAATTTGTCTCATGGCAGTTTTCCAAAAGGGAGTTTCAAATAAGTAAATATCAGGTTCTGGGCTACTGCTGCTTCAAGGGCTATGACTTAAGAAAAAGGAATCAGTTTTGTTGTCTGGCAAATGGACATCATTAAAAGTTAGGTCACAGGACTTGGTCTGTGGCTTGTGTGAAGTCTCTACTGTTCAGGTGTTTTCAGGGTCTCTTTCTTCAGATGAGGAGAATGGCTTAGTATAAGCTCACTAGAAGCTTGGAATAGATGCCCTTTTCACAGAGACTGGTTAGGAGACGCCGGTAGGGTCCCACAAAGTCCGGTACCCCACACCTGTCTGTTCGGTGGGAGACAAACAGAGATACATCGGTCACACTGGAAAGGAGTGGTTAACTCCAGTGGACTTTTATGCGAGGAAACTGTTGATCACTCACAGTTAGAGCTCCGGGTTTAAATGGAGGGATGCCTCCAGTAAAAGGCAAGGGAGAAGTAGGTTTCCTCCGCCTTTGGGGAAAGAAGCAGATGTTGGATACCTGCTTTCATTCCTTTTTTTTGCAAATGAGAGCCTCCTCGTCAGCCATGCAAAACAGGCACACATCTCTCCTAATTCCTGAAGTTGAGACTAATTTTCAGGAGTAATTGGCTCCTATCTCACCTGTTGCTTCTCTTAGTAAGTCACTTAGACCCAAGTCTCGACATCTCTCCTGGCATCCTAAAGCTGTGAGCCAGTCAAGAGGCCATAATATATGGTCCTGGTCGGATGGGACGACCTCTGACTTAACTGCAGGAATGTCCCTGCTTTGTCTCTGCACTGCTATTTTCTTTTCTTGCTACAGAGACCATAAGATGCTCTGTCTCAATTCTATGGGACATGGCCTTAAGCCACATTTTTAAATTAAAAAAAAACTAGCCCAATTTGGCCATAAATGGCATCTTCTCCAGCTAACCCTTCTTGGTCACAGTCAAAACAAAAAGACAAAATGCTGGGGACTAATAAGTAAAGGGGTCCACTACAACTGACTGGTAAAAAAGACTGCCTCTGCTCTCAATAAGCAGCTGCCTGGATTATTTTTTTCCAGTATTGAGATTATTGGTATGTCTCTGCTGCCTTCCAGTTGTGGGGGAACTAGACTCTCCCTTTGTCCACCTTGAAAAACGGTTTTGGTTCATGCTAGGGAAAAAGTTCTATTTCCCTGTGTTTTTCTGATTTTAAAGTCTAAAATGTTAAAGGTAAAAACTGCTATGTTACTTTAAACTTGCTAACGAGCTATAAAAGGTGATTTTTGATTAAGTAACAACTTCTAAACTGCTTATTGGACCTGTAAAAGTTTAGTTTCTTATTAAGACTAATTAATTTCTAATAAGAGTTTGAAAACAGGCAAACTGTAAAGGAAAATCTTATTCTTCCTCTTCTCCTGTCCTCCCCATACATGGTTTAAAAAAAAAAAAATGTCTTTTGTCTTAAAAATGTGCTTGGTCTCAGTGTAACAAAACTAAAACAATGTAAAGCCAATTAATAATACTTAAAAATGTTTTTCTTGTCTAAAAAGTTAGTACAAACTGCTTAACTTTGAAATTGTTGTGGTTTTGGTTGGACTCTCGGTTTTAAGTAAGGGTTAAAATTGGGTACTTGTTCTATGCAAAATTGTAACTTCTATGTCATTAAAACCCTACTTGATATAAAAAGGATATTAAAAACTTGGTTAAATAAATGTGTCAAACAAAAAAAATTGTTATTAAAGAAGGGGAGTTTACTAAACTGTAGTTTCTCAGTGTCTTTACAAATATTGGTAAAAATAACTGTTTCTTAAAATTAATGCACATGGCCAAAAGTTTTAAATGAAAATCAAGAGATCTCTTTGTTCTTGCTTTTTGGCCTCTGGAGGATTAATTTTAAATGGCGCCTATACATATACATATATATAAAATCCTAAATTTTGAGATCGCGATCTAAAATTGTGATTAAAAAAAAACTAATTCAAAATTTAATGGTTTAAAAAAAGCATCATGCCTTAAGGTTTTAATGTTGGGTATTAATACTTTACTGTTGATTAAATGTGTTTACTCATGCTATACAAAGGGATACTAATTAACCTGGCCTACGCAAACAAACTTACTTCTAGGCTTTTATCTAAACTTCTCTTGATAAGATCTTGTTCCAGAAAGACTGATCTACTAGTCTTTTCCCCTTGGAGAAAACAATATATTCTCCCAGTAAATGACTATATTTCTTTACAGAATTCAAGGTAACATCTAAAGCCATATAAACAAGTTACTGAAAAATGTTTATGGTATTAAGTGTCTAATTTTTTCTTGCTTTTGTCAATCTATCTAGTGCTTGCCTAAGAAAACTTGGTATATAAAATTGTTACAGTGGCACCTCTGCAGTTGACTTAAAATTCCAGTTCTAAGGAAAAACTAAAGCTAAACTAAGGTTTTTGCTATGTTGAGTAATAAAATTTGTTAACCATTCTCTGAAATTTC